>NC_056727.1:521626458-521813958 GCF_019279795.1 Protopterus annectens | reverse complement strand
GTCAGTTTTCTGGAAAACAGACAGATGTCAGGCATGCAGAAAGTTGTAGTCCGTGGCAGGAAAGCTGTTAAGAAGAATAAAGCACATAGTTATAAAAGCAATACCCTGTTTTCTTATTACTAAACTGAGCATTAATGTATCAACAACAGAAAATAACAAGTGATTCCTCCAGTAGCTTTTAATGAATGTTTGAAATGTGTTTTCTTTTTTATCAACCTACTTGACTCAGCAGGTGAGAAGGTATGAAGAAACATACTTCTAGAAAGATATACATGACTAAGGTATGAAGAAACATACTTCTAGAAAGATATACATGACTAAGGTATGAAGAAACATACTTCTAGAAAGACATACATGACTAACATGCAAAATGTAACTGACAAATGCCTTTTTGTTTTTTTCATTTAATTACTTTCTTCTTGCAAAAATAACTGATTCCGACCAAGCTAACAAGGACTATTACATTTCAATATATTATAGAGATAAATGAAATCCGAATTATTCCATAACAGAGGAATAGTATACAACGTCTCAAATACTTGTTCAGGTCATTGCAATGTGCGCTATCCTGTTACTGTTCTGCCTCTCCTTGTATTTTGCCAAAGCAGCAAAACTGGAACAGTGGGTAGCACAAACCATCATCTCAAAATCGTTAGGTCTAAGATCAATAGACTCCCTGACAAGACTCATTAGCACTGTAGACTTGTTTCTGCTTAAAAGAAAGAGACTATTCTTAGAAAGCATAATTAATTAAATATGCCTTGATCAATCATAGCCTGCTGCTTGCAACAAATTAATACCATTCCGTACTGTATTTGCAGACACCTAAATGAAAACAAAGTGCCATTTACTGAAAACATTAGTCTGACATATCCACATTTGAAAGTGCATTTGATAGCTATAAAAAGATCAGCTAGTAAACAAATGAAAGGACTTTTAAGTATCCCATGGTATGTGGATATCAGTTCTGATTAACAGACATCCACAAAAGTAAAAATAACTTCTGAGTGAGTGGTCATCAAACAATATATGTACCACCCAGCCCTATTTAGCATTAACTTTGTTTGCTATGAGATCTTCAAACATGCTACTGTAATCATTTTGTGAGGTTTTGTCTGACCAGTTTATGCCCTAGGAAGATGACAGAGAAAGAAACTAAATGTGGTATCAGAGCTAAGACTATTTACTCTGCAGGACTATGAATTAGCATATATTTAGTGAAGTGTTATCAGAAATTTAAAATTGCCTTTGCCATAGATTACTTCTCAAAGATGAAAGCAAATGCAGACAGAATTTATTATCATCCACTGATGTATGTCACAATCTTATTGGTCTTATATTCTTGCTTGCAAACACCCCTCCCCACACACACACACACACACACACACCACACCCATAAAAGAGGATAAGATGACACTTCCGTCTGGGGACATTATGGTATGCAGCGAACTCCATATAAAAACATGACTCCAAAGTATAGAAAATGATGAGATAGCTCGACTGTGGCACTCAGGAAGCAAGTATTTCATCAGGCACTAATCTCAATATTTCAGAGCACAGAATTTATCTAATCACTTTAGATAGTGCGAGTGTATGCTAATGTTATGTCTGAAAATAGTTGAAAATGCTGTCAATGCCAGCAACCAGCAAGAAAAGCATTGTTGTGTGAATGGTGTATGGCTATGTGTAAGTTAAATGCAAAAATAGCAAGTCCATTGTTAATGGAATTACTGTTGCATAAAATGCATGTAGGGCAATCTTAATATTGTGCAGCCATGTCAAAACTTCAGACATCTTGGAAAGAAAAACAAAGTGTAAACTTTGATGTGGGACCTTTGAGAGTGCACAGGCTGTGACATATAGGCTGAAGTGTCTAAAAGGTTCAGTGTAATAAACAAAAATATACCCTAATAACCCGTGGTCATGAATGAATTATGCATATAAATTAAACAGTTGCATGACTGAACTTATACAGCGTGTTTCATTAGCTACAGCCTGCTCACAGAGGCATATGATGCAATAATAAAAAACACTGACAGGCAGTAACACACAGCTAGAGTGCACCATAGGTTAAATGGGGTTATTATTGCTGTGCATCACTAAAATGACACCGCCGCTAACTTAAGTGAACAGTTGGCCACACTAGGCATTTACATAAGCACCCTGTACAGGGAATAAAATCAGCAACAGTAACATAATCAAGGAATGCTGAAGGTTACATTATTTACGTCATGATGTGAAATTAGTCACTGATCAAGGACCAGACAGGCAGCCCCTTTGTGCACGTCCTCAGAGACATGCAGCTGACAGGCCTTCCTTTTCTGTAATGGCAGCAGATTCTATGTGTGAGCTGCAGGACATGAGCAGGCCCTGTCACCTAGGAAAGTCTTACTCATAGGTACCACAACAGCTGTGGCTGTCCAGTCTAGTTTAACAGAAAAAAGGGTCAATACCACATCTTTAAGCATACGTTGCTGACTTTCAAGCAGTTGCATGAAGGATGACAGCAGCATTTCACATGACTCAGGTGCTTCTAGTTCAGACTTTGTTTAGTACACACTCCTCTCTAGCAACTATGTTACAGTCAAATTCCTTGTCTTAGGTTAAAGGAAATAGTCTCACTTGGTAGGGTTTGCAGAGGTTTATGGTTTGCATGAGGCACTGAGTTACATGGATGAACGTATCTTCCATTAGTTTATTAAATGCATGTACTTACTTGCTAGGCTACTGATTTGGGATGATCTTAAGAAGCTTAGACTTACATTCCTATGGTAGTTTTTTTAGCCCTTTTATTTTGTGTATGATTAACCCAGAGGTGGGCAGAACAAAGGTATGTTTGAACAGTTACTTGTTGCCCCTTTTCATGAGAAATATGAGTGCTAAATGGAGTGAATTAGGGGTTTTCTCTCAGTCATCCAAATTACATTTGAATACAGTAAGATAAGTAATCTGCTTTAAGCGCTGTGGAAGATGATTCCATAGAAACAGTATTCTATGTGATACATTCCTATCCCAACAAAATGTCCTGTTTATGATGCAAAAGAGATTGAGATTTCTTTGTTATGTCTTTAAACTACCACTGGACTTGTAAATGTGTAATAGGTCTAACAGGATAGGGTATTTGAGTTTCTATATGTGAGGCAGAGGCTGCCTCTTAGCAACCTATATTATACCATGAAGAGGGAAAAGGATTTGAGATGGTCTGTATAGTTTTTATCATTTAGGCTCTTGACTTTTTAGTGTGAAAGTGTTGTGCCTTTCCAGTTGTGACAAGCATTTTGACAAGTACATACTGAAAGAGCCATTTTAATTAATGATTTATATAATGAGAGGTTAGTGCAATAGAATGATTTTATCTATGGCACAGGACACCATACCTTTAGATATAAGCTGTGTGATAGTAATGGACTTCCTTGCAATAGTGGACATGTAGTGATCAAACAACAGTTCATTGTCCACATAGGTTCCCAGATTCCTGACTATGGAATCATCTTTTTAGTGGTCATAGGTTCCCAGATCCTGACTATGGAATCATATTTCAGTGGTATGCTGCCAATGTGATAGATCAGGATTAGTTTTAAGTATGTGAGGGAAAGACCCTAGTAAAAAATGAATTACATAACAAACAAACTCTCAAAAGAGGATAATCTGAAATGCACGTCTGTTCAGTGCCAAGAAGTGGTATTGTGTTAAGTTGTCAGAATGACTTGTTTTTTCATGATACACCTGAACAAAGTAGTAATACATGCTGTTTTTGATGGACACTTTATGGCTGCCACTAAGTATGAAAATGGGACTCGTGCCATGGCATCAAAGCACCTAGCAATCCATATTCCATAAGGATCAAAACTGCAATAATCAGTGGTAAACGTGGGTTCATCCAAAATAAAAACCTAATATTGAAACTGTTTTACATAGGGAAAACCCCTTCTGTGCTACCCACCTCTCTTGCTTGCACATTATAAGTCGACAGTCACTCAGTTGTGTACAAATGACAAATACCATCTACATTTAAAGTTCAGCTCACCCCAACTCTACCAAATTATAATGTGAGACAGTGAAAATACATCCAGAGCATCAGTTCAACTAATCCTAAAACATTTAAAACACAAAAACAATTACAGAGCTGCATTATCGCATGCATCAAATGACCATTTCAAGTTATTTATTTGTTTATTCTGTTAGTTTTATACATGGACAGCAAAAAACATGCAATCAGATCTTTTTTTTTATTTTTTCCATTGTGGTTCAGACCTCAGTAACACATACCATTCATTATAACAAGGTAATCTAAGATAGCAGATAAAACATACTTTGCAGAAGGGATTAAGGTTGAAGGCCAACCTGGATACTAATTACATGTTATTATAGCTATTGTATGTAGTGCCATTCCTTTGAAGACATAACAATCACATTGATTAAATGCCTGAAGTTACAATCTCCATTTAAAAATATTAATTTGGTGTAGGTAGTATGCACTGAACCGAAAGAACAGTCTGAATGGTACTTTTAGATAATATTGATTCAGAAATATTTGAAGCCATGTTGATAATGTGCCCACAGTCACAATTACTTCAGATTCCTGATCAACATTTCATTACTACTAGAAAGTGAAGATTTGGCTTCTGGTGAGTTCTGTACACTCACTGCCAATAACGTTCATTGATCATAGGCACACGGAGTGGATTATTATGTAACCAGTCTTCTTTTTACAAAAGGTTTGCCTATGCTAGGCACTCTAACCTATTAATATAATTGTACACACCTATTACAAGGGTTCGTTGTTTTTAAGTGGTTTATTTAAGAGATGTTATATTGATTAGTTCCCTTATCATTTTAGACAGTGGACATCATGTTTCTTGTAATAATAGTAAAGACTATAGTCTCACTGTTTCTGTTTAATCTAAGTATTTCCACATTATAAGGAGTTTCTTCACTGCCAACATCATGCAGATATCTTTGGGATTCTCTCATTAGCAGCATTTCATTCTGGGTCGGGAATGAATAAATACAAGTTTCCAAGTAATATTTCAAATTTACAAATTCGCTTGTTAATTAGTGCCTTACCAAGTTTGTCTCTGTAGCACAAACTAGCTCTACTTTCCATGTGGTGCCAGGTAAATGACTGTAGCTGTCCTCCATTTTGAAGTACTTATCCTCCTTTATTTTTCCAGATGGGGCAGGCAATGCAGGCAGTTTATATTGTAGTTGTGAATGTAGTTTTCCCAGACCCTACAGGCAGTCTGTAGTCTAGATTGCCATAATGGTTAAGGTGTTTACCTTACAGATACAAGGTGTATGGTTTGATTCTCACATGGAATAATTGGCTAGGCTTAAAATGGCCCACAAGGGCACTTAGCCTAGTACTAACCTATGAACCTATGTAGCATTTTCAGGCCATACAGGCAGTCTTTATTGTAGTTGTGCATGTAGCATTCCCAGGCCAGACCATCTAGAGTATCAGTTGAGAAAAAATAAAAACACTAATTTTCTTAAAGTCCATGACTGTAAGTCATGTTTTTATGTACAGAATTTACTTTTTCTTGAAAGATGCTTGTTGGTCTTTCCATATGCTCATGTTTTAAAAAACTTGTCTCTTTCTCGTTTATTCCACTTTGAAATGTTGACTGCCTGTGGTATACTTAAAAGCTTTTCTGATGTAAAGAAATTCCAAAATCATTTGCTTTCTGATTATGGTAAAAAATTTGCATACCTTCACCAAGGTTATATCCAAATTTATTTCTATATATTGGATGACCGATTGTGTGAGTTATAACTATATCATTTGCACACAGCAATAACACCAGTATAACAAAAATCATGGTTTATCTTGTTTAGTACTGATCTCTCTCATACTCCTTTGTAAAATGTACTTGCGATTAATAAAGTTTTATTTGCTGTAACCTGAAGGCTAGCTTTTCAACCATCTTGCAGGCCCACCCTCCAGTCTTAGCTCAGTCATCTTTTCTGTTAAAAAGGTGCATCAGTGCATGGTCTACCAGTCATCGGACCACTATTTATCCCCATCCATGTGCTGTCAGTGATGATTTAGGAGACTGTAGCTGTACCATATCCTAACTTATATGCTTGCTGACATCAGGAGTGCAGCCTAAACTTTAGTATCTCAAGGACCTGTGAGTAAGCTAATTTTCTACAAACTTAAAAATGTTAAGAAGATGAATAGTTTTTCCCCCTTTTACTTGTTACTTTTAAACATTCATCCTGTTTGGGCACATTTCCAGGTCGAAAGAATGAATCTTTTTGTGAAGGACAATATGAAGGTTTACTCCAAAACTGGGACTTGGGAATATCTGCCAGCCTATTTATTTATGCTGTAGAAGAAATGAATCCTGTTGGCTTTTCCTGATTATTTATTGATTTCTTGATTTACTGACATTTGATTACCAGGAAAGTTTGATTAGGTAGGAGCCCATTTTCAGAGGAGACCTGGAGAGAAAAGCTCCAAAGAATTACAAAGCATTTTAAGAATAATAATTTTACAGTCTTTAAAAATAATACAAAAAAAAAAAACAGTTTAAATAATTATACCAAATTACAAATACTATCAAAACATTGACTAAGAATAGATACAATTTGTATAACAATGGTTTAATAGTCATAAAAATTTTCGCCAGTTTACGGAAAAATTAAAAATAAGTCAGTATAATAGAAACAGGAATTGCAATATGAAGTGAGAGAAAAGCAGGCTTATTGTATATTTAGAGAGAAAGCCAGGGGAGAGAAATTGATAGGAATAAGGAAGTGAATAAAGAAGACAGAGTAAGGAGATGTAAGGTATGAATAGCATTTGTCCATATCTAGGGAAATAGTTTATCCTGGTTTTGAACAAGAACAGAGCCAGCTTTTGGCTAGTAAATCTTTCAAAATGGTTTTGAAGGATGGGGTGGATTACTGACCTGATGGACAGAGATAAGGATTCCAGGTCTTAGCTACATGGTACTAGTACAGACAATGACAAGCATTTGATAGGATTGCAGACAGACATGAGCTTTTGATCTTTGGATCATAATGACCAACTAGGAACATAGCTTTGTAGAATGTTATTCAGTGCTGGACAAGCAGATGGATTTTGAGTAATTTTACAGGGGGTAAGAAGCTGTGTATATGTTATTTGATGGGGTAGTTCTAACCAATTTGGATTTTCTAGTGCTATACAATGGTGGGTTCTGAAAGGGGTATTTGCTATAAATTTAACAACTTTGTTATAACATTGTTCAAGTTTTGATTTTTGTGATGCCTGAAAGTTAGTAAAGATGGCAGCACCATGAAGAAGTGTGAGGAGGAGATGAGTAGTGGTAAGTTTACCTTTAGTTGTGTTGGTGAGAAAGTCTGTGGCTCTATAAAGCATACCTAGTTTTTTGATGAGTTTTTCTTATGTAATTTTGTATATGCAAATCAAATATAAGATTATCAACCATTTTCATCCCTAATAACTTGCTAAGAGAAGTTTTTTTCAGTGGTTGTGTTGTGAAGAGAAAAGTATTTAATTTTTTTCATGGGAGAAAGATTTCAGGAAGAAAAGTAATATTTTTTTTTAGGGTTGATCCTGAGTTGTGAGTTACAAAGCCATGTTTCAGTTACTGTTAAATCTTCTTGAATTATTTTTTGGAGATGTGCCATGTTGCCAGATGTACAAATGAGTGTGCAGTCATCTCTGTACTGTATTAGGGAAGCCTATTGTGTGGATGAGTGGAAAGTGTTGGTGATATTGTTGAAGAGGAGGGGACCAAGGATAGAGCCTTGTGATACACTGGTGGTGACTGGGAGGTATGAATAGAGAGTGTAGTCACATTTTACTGACTGATACCTACTGGACAGGTAGCTTTTGAACCATAGAAGGATGGGCTGAGAGAGACCTAATGAGGGCATTTGAAGTAGAAGTTTGCAGTGACAACCTGTGTCAAAGGCTTTAGACTAATCTAGAAATAAGGAGAAGACCAGTTTGCCATTATCTCTAATTTTTGACAGCATCTATACAGGTTCGAAGTACACAGTGTTAGCACTATGGGATGGACAGAAGCCGTATTACAAGGGGGAATAGGAGTTCTTCCTGCAGGAAATAATTTAACAATTGATTTTGAATCCATTTTCCAAGTATTTTGGAGAGGGGGACAAGATTGCTATAGGTCTAAAGTTAGCAATGTCTGTTGAATTTCATCCATTGTGCAGAGTAATGATGTGTGAGTTTTTTCAGAGAAAGGGAATGTGGATCTGGACTGACCTATTTATAAGGATTAAGACAGGTTAGGCAATGTTATCCATTGCTATTTTAAGGTATTCACTTGGAAGGTCATCAGTTGAAGTAGAGCATGGTCGGAGTTTGTTTAACAGTAGTATGTATATGTTACTGTGATTAGGCAGCACAATAAGCAGCCGACTGAATGAGAAAGTGTTATTCCCCTAAAGAGAAAATAAATTACATTTGAGGTGCATTAACAGTCTTATCAATGCATTAAACAGGGGTGTGTATCATCATTCGATGGACTCAGGGGCTGGTTGATTTTATCTCTGCATGCAGACACAATTGTGTCTATGTTTGTGGTGAATCCAGGTGAAGAATCAGCAGGTTACTCACTGTATACTTTTATTTATTGACTTTCTGAAGTCTTGTGTTGGCTGGGTTGGTTTATTTGCATTTCTTAAGTAACTTACTCAATATCTCGGTTGTGCATGTTTTTTGACAGATCTGTATTATTCCCTTGTTGAGGGCAGAAAGATTTTTGAATTTCCACTCCTTTTAGGCCAAAGGCTTTTAACTGATCAAATTTTATTCTTCCATCTTGCATCTTTTTTCTCTTCCTGCTGTTTTCCAAGAAGCATAGCTTCTTTTTTTTTTTTTTTTTTTTTTTTGTGGAAACTGTAATCTTTTAACATTAATGTGTGATAAAGAGGTGGCCAGTTAATGGCACTACATCACTGAAGGACAGAGATTTCCGAGTAGCTGCTAATTAATATGGTCTTGTCCCAAACCATGCTATGACTACCATGGAGTGTCTAATGTGAGCAGAATCCATGACAACAGTATCTAATTCTCCTTCTGAGCATATAGTCATAACCTAGTCTAGTGATGTCTGCTCACTAGTTTGGATATGGCATATGTTGCTTTATTTAGCATATGGTTTAAGGCTAGGATCACAAGCAGGAGTGTAGCCAGTGAATTCCATTCTGTGTTCATAAACTCTTATTGGTGCCCCCCCCCTACCCTAACTAGCTACACCCTTACTCCCAAGGATCATTTAACACCTAGCATTTTTTTTCACTCAGAGCTGGGTAATATTAATGCCTCCACCCTTTTAAGGAATGTTCTCTGAGATTTATAGGATACTGATTAGCAGTGCCTGAGGCATGATATGTAACATTAGCACAATCCACACTTTTAAGGAAATGTTCTCTGTGATTTATAGGATATTGATTAGTAGTGCCTGAGGCATGATGGGATGTATATGTAATATTAACACACTCCACCCTTTTAAGGAAATGTTCTCTGTGATTTATAGGATACTGATTAGTAGTGCCTGAGGCATGATGGGATGTATATGTAACTGACACTTACTTGTGTACCTCCGTTTAGTAGGACTAATACCACCACCCTTTCAGGTTGTGGTTAGCTGTTGTCTTCTTAAAGGCTAACAATATGGTTAGCAGGTTTTTAATGCAGCAAAGCATTGCTTTTCCATGTATCATGCCATCAGATCTATCTGTTCATAAATGGCTGAATTTCTCTGGGATGATTTTTGGAGGAGTTATCTGGTTTTAACCACATTTCATTTCATGTACATCTGGATAATGACTTAAAGTTCTTGGTTTTGGAATAACTGTCTTGGAAGAAATGTTGCCAGTAATGATTTGTGCTTTTCTTACCTGATTCATTTGTATTCTGACCAGAGTAAACAAATAAGGACCTGTTATATATCCAGGCTCATATCTATACTCCTATTTTATATAGAGCACCAGAACAGCAGCCCAGAAGCTTTAGAGAATGGTATTTGATTTTTGTTAGCTACTATTTCTTATATAACACCCACCGATCCTTTCTTGATGGGAACCTGGCATAATGAGAAGGTCTATGCGTTTTCCCTAGTCACTGGTCTTGGTTCAACCAATGGTATCATCATGCCTACCTATTTTTTCTCTTTGAGTACCCGTGCAGGTAAGTGGCATGTTGGCAGAGTAGGGAATCAGCATTAGGAGGGTGATGCTAATTATTTAGGCATTCTACAATGAGTGCAATATAAAGCTTAGGTAAAGCAGATAACTAACCTGTTATGATTAGTCACCAAACAACATGTGCCTTTTACTACTGCAGTTGGTGTAGGATGGATATGCTTCTTCTGTTCTACTTCCAGTTTAAGAAATGTAATAACTGTAGAAATGTGAATGCAAAAATATTTAGACATCTCTCTTTATTAAGGCATCATGGGAGGTATGTAAATTACTACTTAGAAAAAAAAATGGCCGATTACTCCACAATGACACAAGTCAAGAAAGCATTCAAAAACATTTCAGAATCTACTAGACATTTAATGCTCTTATACCTCTGGATATATCTTCATACAAGCTTTGACCTTTTTGCAGTCTCATTAATGCAGGCCATTTTACAAACATCTAACAGAAAAAGCTCATCTGTTGCTAAATAGCACATGCCTGTCCAGTACACTCAGTCAACAACAATGAGCCAGGCTGCTCTCTACTCCTTTCCCTGCATTTGATGATCTCTCTCCATTATCACACAGTCAGCATTTTGAAAATAGGAAATTTAAGGCAAGACCTTCTCAACCACCTCCCACACAGGGCTCTCCGCTTATGAGTGATGCTTGGTGACGTTTCTTAGTTTATACTGCATGCTGCCATTGGATGTTAAAGCACTGACATCTATCTTTTTTTTTAACTGAAAGCAACTCCTTTCCACATAATGATCACATTTACTACCTCTAGAAGAACTTGTTAAATCACAACACCTGCTGTCTCCTTTCCCTACATTTTGTTGACATTTTGTTCCACTCTACAGTACCAGTACTTTACCAGAGGCTTGATATATTAGTAATTAATGAGTTATTAGCATAGTACTTTCCATGTAAAAACTATTACAAAGCCTTCAGACTTCTTGTAGTTCCTCACAACATTCTGCTACACAAAAGACAGAATCTTCCTATAAACTTAGCTATTGCTTTATGTGTGCATGTGTTTTGATGTTGACTGAGGACCACTTTGATCCTGATTTAGCTTCTATTACACAGCTTCTCAAAATAATCTGTTATTGTAGGTTGAAAGTTAAACTTTCAGTCATAGGAATATCGATTTCTGGACTAATTACTCTCTTCTAGTTTTGGTGATAAATAGCATTTTCTATCAGTACATTGCAGATCCTCAGTTTTTCAAGGTGTATAACTCAAATCCGAGTTACAGACAAATTATTCCATTAAGTTTGTACCTGGCTATCTGATTTTCTCTCCTTTTTTATAGGTTTACATCATAGAAACATAGCCACTTTATATTTTAATGTTCCAGCCTTAGGAATAAATGTATGGACTCGGTCTCATTAATACACTGTTGCTGCCTCATTACTACACTGTTGCTTATCTCTGGTTACTGTCAAGTGCTTCCTTTGCAATGCACACAGGTTTCCCAAGGTTGCCCATTACCACCTGTTAATTATTATGATCACATTAATATTAGACAAAAATGAAGCATAAATTTTATTTTTTTCTTATAGACACTCTGAAAGGTTTCTGTTCTTCTTATTCTGTCTTTTGTCCTTCTTATAGTGCATTCAGTTTTTGTAGAACATATGTGTCTGAGACACTGTCAGTGATCTGAACCCTACAGTTGTTGTTCATTTCTGCTGAATGCATGTGTGAAGCTATAGATTTTGTTGTTGGCCTCTCTGATTTCACGCATCACAATATTACAGATAAGTTACTTTTATCATGAGTTAACACAGACAGCAGAACTGAAACCTGACAACCACAACATGTATAATATGGAGAACATGGAGTTGTGGCCTTCCATCACTGGTCCGTAATTTGTATGTTTTTGTGAACATTTTTTTGCTCTGTCTTCTGCAAATTGGTTTTTTAGATTTTTTTATAATACATCTTACAAATACCAAATATTCCTCTGACTGCATCATTTTCTATGCTTATGAAATGGGGTGCTGTCCTTTTGCAGCATTTATTACAGTTTTCCCGAGATCAAAAAGGGAAGCCTTGCTTTGCAATCTGTTGACTCTCTTCAAGGTCAGACATGAAAAACACAGTGTCATTAACTGGTCTAGAAAGGTAGGCCACATCGCATTTATTTGTCTCCCATTTTCTTCCATTGCTAAATATCCTGTGAGATATCTTGATGGTGTACAATATTAATTCAAGATGATTCAAGGAAGGTTTAATTACACGCATCTACACACCTGTCTCTACGCTGCCTACTTAGTTAAAAGGTGTTTGATGCTATTCTTTGCTTTTCAGAACCCTTTCTTTGCATTATAGAAGGGTCCTAGCTACTGTGCATGTATCTCTGGTAAAGCAATTCGCAAATAAAGTAATATTTTTGTGCTATTACACTGAATCTAAAATTATTTAGAAAAGTTGAGAGGTATTTCAAAGATCAAATTCTGGATGTCAGCAAGTGTGATTATTCCAGTAGGCTTAAGTGTCTTTTTGTACTCTGTGCATTATCATTTGACATAGGGCGGCTAGCATAAAGTCATCCAGACAGTTCCTGATGAGATTTTAACAGAATTTCTACACCTTAGGCATTATACTTTGTGTTGAAAAATTAGGACAGCCCTTTACTGATCGCATTTATTGTAGTTTTACAAGGGCCTTTTATTTCGTTTAGAATAACAAAAGTATAGAATGGGCATACCTCTCAACTGTCCAGATTTTCACAGAATGCCCAGATTTTTGCCTAATATTTTTCGTCTGTTCCTAATAAAATGTATGTTTTTCTGGCAAATCTCTGGGAAGATCTATTGATTGAAATCAACAAATAATGACATACATTGAAGTTTCAGATTTCAAATCCTTCAGAAATGTATGTTAACATAAAACATGTTACTTTAGCAACTTTCTAAGTATATAAGAGCAATATTTAAAATCTGTCCCTATTTTTGAGCCTTTATCATAGGTTCATAGGTTCATAGGTTCATACTAGGCTATCTGCCCGAGGGCATTTATAAGCCTAGCCCATTGTTTTGTGGCTTACGCCACCCCTTTAGTATGGGGAACTATACCCATTATTTTGCTGTGCCTCTGTCGAGCAGTGACACTGAGGTAATTCCTGGGGTATATCTGCGATCTCCCATCCATTGGTCAAGATTTCTCTTGAACAAGGCCAGCGAGGTGCTCTGCCTCACATGTACCGGGATTTTGTTCCACAGCATAGGGAGTCTTTGGGTGATGAATCTATCCCTCCAGCATGTCCTATTAATAGCCGTGTCGAGGTTTAAGTCTCCGCCCTTGTGGCTCTGATGGATCTAGATTTTTGAGGTGAAGCATATTCATCAAATCTGGGTTTGACATGGCCTTGTATGTTAGGCAAAGGTCACCTCTGAGCAAGCGGTGGCGACTGAATAGAGCTGGAGTTCTTTCAGTCGGGCAGCATAGGACAGATTTTTGAGACCCTTTATCCTTTTGGTGAGGAACTTTTGTGGCCTCTCCAGCTGCTGCAAGTGTCGGGTCAGATACATTCCGAATGGGGCATTGTACTCAATCATTGGTCTGATGAGTGATGAGTAAAGGGAGACTATGACCTCCCTTGATCTAGATGAGAATCCCTTCATGATAAGGTGGGCAATGTAGAAGGACTTCCTAACTACTTTAGCTACATGGGTGTCGAATGACAGACTACTATCAACCTGGGTCCCCAGGTCCCTGATAACTTCTTCTGTGCTCAGTGGATTGCCACCTATTTGGTAGCTAGGGGTAACCTTGTTTTTCCCGAAGGGTATGACTATGCATTTTTGGCATTTAACTTTAGGCCGTGGCTCTGGCACCAGTTATCCGTTTCTGTGAGACCCTTCTGAAGGATATCTGTGTCAGATGTGTTTTCTACTATGGCCCAGTTTGCAGTCATCTGCAAACTTTGTCAGCCATAACCCTCCTGTGTTTGCTTGTACTGAAAAGTAGATGCCAAACAAGAGTGGGCCCAGGACTGAGCCCTGTGGGACACCACTTGTGACAGGCTTTGAGTCTGACATGGCGCCAGCAACTCTGACCCTGTGGGTTCTGTCACTCAGCCAGTTTGCAACCCATCTTGTGATGTATGGGTTAACATTTAAGCTGATGAGTTTTTCAATGATACCCGAGTGGGGTATTGTATCAAGGCCTTAGCCAGATCGAGGTAGGCTGTATGGACTGCCTTTCCTCATCAATGGCTTTGGTGACTGTTTCAAAAAGTCAACCAAGTTTAAAAGGCATGATCTGCCTTTGACAAAGCCAAACTGGGTTGGATCCAAAGTCTGCAAATTCCCTATGTCTTTATTTATGAGGTCCATTATGATCCTCTCCATGGCTTTGCAGATAAGGCTTGTCAAGCTAATGGGCGGTAATTTCCAGGGTCTGTGGAGGCACCGCCTTTGTGAAGTGGGACCACAGTTGCAGTGCGCCACTCCTGGGTATTATCCAGAGGTAAGACTTTGATTAAACAGCTGTCCTAGCTGTGGGTTTAATTCCTCATTGAGTTCGTGGAGCACACAGCCGGGGACACCATCGGGTCCCATGGATGCTGTGTTTTTGCTTTGGAGAGAGCAGTTCTCACTTGGGCGCTGGAGATGTTTGGGGGCTGCACTCATTTGGTATAGATATCTCTCCTTTTGGGGAGGGGAGAAGTTTGCACTGAACCTGTCAGCCAGTATGTTGGCAATGTCTGTAGGATCAGTAATCTTCACATCATTTTGAACTAGTTCTGAGCATATCTGGGAGTTTCCTCCTAGGTTTCTAACATAGCTAAAGAAGGCCTTATGATTGTCTTTTGAGTCTTTAGCTATTTTTCTCTCGAAATTTGCTTTGGATGATTTTATGAGAGCTCTTAGTTTTTTACTTATAGTGATCAAGGGTGTCTTACCTTTTATCCCCCATTTTGTTAGGCTTTGTCCCAACTTCTTGTACTAAGAGGTATTATGTTAGACTTGCAGGTAGATTAGATGTGTACAAATTATTATTAAATGGTTTTATGAGTTGTAATAATTTTATACACTGGTCTCTAACTGTACCTGCCACACGACCAGCTTTTAGAAACTATGAAACTATGAAACTTTATGAATAAGAAGCTATCAGAAATGGAAACCTATGCCAAATCCCTGCAATACAAACTAGCTTTATTACTCCTGGTCAATGTATACAAATATTTCACTGAGAGGTTTGTTTTAGGCAAAAAGTATGGAAAGGATATATCAGAGTGTCTATAAATGATGTGATGGTCAGTTAGTACAGAAAAAAATGATGTAATGACCAGTTATAGGAGACAGCAACTTACCTTTTTTATATAAAGTGTGTCTCTCTGCACTTTAAATGAATCTTTGTTTTACATTTCATTTTATTTTCAGTTATAATCCTAGTGCCAAAGATGAAAGTAGTTTTGAAAAACAATGCAGCTTGCAGCATGTTTCCTGATGTTTTAATGCCAATGCTCAGATTTTCTGCAAGATCATACCCAGAAAATGAGTTCATGGTAGAAACTGAACATGATTTATACATACCCACAAAACATAATAGCTAACTAAATCAATTTACTTCTGTAGTAAAACAGTTATTTACTTACACCACAATTTCACTACAGCATCATCACATATGTCAATTTGCAAGATAAGGTGTTCCATATTTAAAACATGAATGATAACTTGTAGTGCTAGAACATAAGACTTTACTGATATTGGCAAATAGCAGGGAAATATAGTAACCTAAACACAATGTTAGGTAGCGAGGTATTGTAAGATCACTCTTTCTTAATATCATGACAGGAATTTTCAGCTGAAGAAGTCTGAATGTGAACAGATGAAAGCATTTACTCTCTGTAATAAAGTATTGATTTGTAGGAACAACACTGTGGATTTCAAATTTTTTTCTCACTTTTATTTTGTTATTAAAGTCTGGTGCTAGATGTTTGTCCATTCTGTTTTTATTAACTCCAATAAAATGTCAGTGGTCTATCCTTATCAATAAAACAAATTGCAAAAATCTCATACTTTCTGAATCAAAATCTGTATAAATTAGTAACGTAGATGGTAAGAATATAATGTCCATCTTCATAGGTTTGTTACTTACACTTGTCTCAAAAATGCAGACATATAATTTAAGATTTTAGATAGGTGCTTAGACTCCCGATTGTCTTACTTCTTTTAAATAAAGAGAACACTGAGAGGTCCAGATCCCAAACTCAGCCCTGGTACAAGACAATATTGTATTTTTGCTTTATCTTCTATCCTTGTGATTTATTTTTCTCTTACTTTACTTTGCTCATTGTTAAACTAACTTAGCCACAACAGCTGAATATTCAGTTTAGTGTTCTGTATCAGTACTTATATATAATTTAACCCCAGCTCTAGTGCTCATCTTTTTACACTGACTGACAGATAGTATTGAGGTGGTGGGAAAGAACCCCCTGACATACAGTGCTGGCTGAGAGACAGCAGAGACTGTTCATTTTTTCACCAAATTCTCAATGAGACCTGATCAGACCAACCTCATGGCAAAGGCAGGCAATACAAGAAAAACTGGGGATAGAATAATAATAATACACCCCTCCAGTCTGGTACTGGTGGGCAGAAGTACTGGGGATAGAATAATGATAATAATACACCCCGGGGACTGGGCATGGAATAATGATAATAATAATAATACACCCCCACAGTCTGGTACTGGGGACAGAAGGACTGGGGATAGAATAATGATAATAATACACCTCGGGGACTGGGCATGGAATAATGATAATAATAATAATACACCCCACCAGTCTGGTACTGGGGACAGAAGGACTGGGGATAGAATAATGATAATAATACACCCCCTCCAGTCTGGTACTGGTGGGCAGAAGTACTGGGGATAGAATAATGATAATAATACACCCCGGGGACTGGGCATGGAATAATGATAATAATGCACCCCACGGACTGGGCATAGAATAATAACAATAATACACCCCCTCCAGTCTGGTACTGGGGGACAGAAGGACTGGGGATAGAATAATGATAATAATACACCCCCTCCAGTGTGGTACTGGTGGGCAGAAGTACTGGATATAGAATAATGATAATAATACACCCCGGGGACTGGGCATAGAATAATAACAATAATACACCCCCTCCAGTCTGGTACTGGGGGACAGAAGGACTGGGGATAGAATAATGATAATAATACACCCCCTCCAGTCTGGTACTGGTGGGCAGAAGTACTGGCCATAGAATAATGATAATAATACACCCCGGGGACTGGGCATGGAATAATGATAATAATGCACCCCTCCAGTCTGGTACTGGGGGACAGAAGAACTGGGCATAGAATAATGATAATCATACACCCCTCCAGTCTGGTAACAGGGGACATCAGGACTGGGCATAGAATAATGATAATCATACACCCCTCCAGGCTGGTAACGGGGGACATCAGGACTGGGCATAGAATAATGATAATCATACACCCCTCCAGGCTGGTATCGGGGGACATCAGGACTGGGCATAGAATAATGATAGTAATACACCCCTCCAGTCTGGTAACGGGGGACATCAGGACTGGGCATAGAATAATGATAATCATACACCCCTCCAGGCTGGTAACGGGGGACATCAGGACTGGGCATAGAATAATGATAATCATACACCCCTCCAGGCTGGTAATGGGGGACATCAGGACTGGGCATAGAATAATGATAATAATACACCCCTCCAGTCTGCTACTGAGGGACTACAATGCACTCACATCCATATATTTTCCCAAGTAGGTTCCCTTAGGAGACTTTGCATCTTTTTGCACTAACCAGACTGAATCTTCTTATCAAATATGAAGCTATAGGCTAGTATTTCATGACTACACTACAGTTCTAAATGGACAGAAGGTTGTTGGATGGAGGGATATATACAGGGATGGTCTTCAGTATACTCCTGTCTGCAAGTCACAATCTGGTAGAAAGAAAGTCATCAGTCTGTGTCTGTACAGCTCAAGAAAGGACATGTGAACCACTGATAGGTTGTTTTTGTGTGAAGGCTAGTTTGAGCCAATATTGTAATGTACAGAATGATGGCCTTTCCACTTTAACTGCTTCTTGTTCACATTTTCAATCTGATTCCCAAAATGCAAAGCACATACACAAGAAATCTTTTACTATTACCAACAAGATCTTGTATCAGTATTTTACTTCTTAGCAGATTAAACCAAGGCATGCAAAATGTCAAGAAAAATCATTGGTCAACCTAGAATAAACTCTGTTTACTATAAAAATAGCAAATCCAACATCCTCTTTAATATAAAAATTGGAAACGCTTTCATCAAGATGTCATAATGGGCAATGACTTTTTCATATTTATTTTACTGTGGTTTTGGTCAGTGTTTTCTCTTGGTATTTTTGGATGACCTAAATTTAGACACTTTTTCTATCTTTGTGTGATGGTTATTAATCTCACTCATCATATCAGTACTGACTGATATGTGACTGCCTATCTATCTACCCAAAATGCACATCTATTTTAGAGTTCTGTGTTAATGTATATATTAGATACTAAGGTTTAAAATACCATCTAAAAGCATCAAGACATATATTACATATCAGGGAATCTGCATGTCAGATGTTGTTAGGAAATAGAGTTATTTTACTGCACAGAACTATAACTGAACAGAGATCATGTTCAGTAAATTAGTGGGCTTCTCAGAGATGCGTGACAGAACACCTGCTGTGATTCCTTGTTCTGGACTTGACTAAATGTCAATCCCATGACCTCCTGGGAAATTACTTATTTATTTATTCATGAAATTATACAAGTCAACCATGAAAACATAACTAACATATTAACTGACAAATTGATTTCAGTCTTCTCCCCATTGTCAGCACCCTCTCTTCCACAAAATGATACATAGTCTACACATCCCCCTAAGATCACTTTTGAGCAAGTATTTAAAGCCTTCCTAAAAAAAAAAAACACTTGCACTACGGGATAAGCATTAAGGTGTCATATTTCCTTGTCAGTATGAAACACTATTAAACTAACCCAGTCCAGAATCTATTCAGCCTCAGCCTTTCAAATGGATTTATGCCAGAGTCTTTGAGAAGAGCTGTAGTCATGTCTCCTCCTAATGGTGGCCCCACCACTGATCCAGAAAACTACAGGCCAATAAGCAGCACTAACCTTGTCTGCAAGACAATAGAACACATCACTGTAAACCTCATAAGCAATGACATTCATAAAGTGATATCCCTTGACCAAAAGGTTTGCGAAAAGTTAGTCCTGCCTATTTAATCGAATAAAATTCTTTGAAGATGTGACTAATACCTTGGATGAGAGTATGACAATGAGGGCATGCCTCAGTCAGGCTAAGAGTTTTGACACCTCCCCACATGCAGACATTATAGACAAACTAATCAAATTAAATGTAAATCTGTACATACTCTGCTGGAGAGAAAACTGTCTCTGTGGCAGAATCTATCAAATCTTGATAGGCACTCTCTCTACTAAACTATATGTTATCAGTGAGGACCCGCAGGGCAGTGCTGCACAAAGGCAGGCATATAATCTGTCTTGCAGCACTTTAACATGGTATATGTATGGCACATACCTTATTAATGACCTGTTTTCTGTTGCACTGTGCTGCCCTTCAGTGCCTGCAGTGGTACTTGACATTCAGAATGTCAGTGGCACCAGAGCTCGTAGTATACATTGTGTACTAGGTGCTCCCTTGCACAATTCACAAATATAGGCATTCTTTTGTTCACTGGCATTCAGCACACTTTTCCATGTCTATGAGTCACAGTACAGAATAGTGGTGCACTAAACTATGCTAATAACTTCCAGGAAGAGACATTACGCAGTTATATTTTTATCCAGTAATGTACAGGAATATATTGGTCAAACATTAAGACAATTACAACAGCTGCTACTTCAGAATCATGTGGAGTAAGTGTGGATGCTCATCTCAGTATACTAGCTATGTCTCTGAATCTTACCCCGATGTGTCAACAAACACTGCTTAAACAAATCTACTTAAGATGTTGTTTTCTGGTAAATGTGGCACACCTCTCCTGAAACTCCACCTGTTCTTGTTGTCTGACTGAGGGGTCATAAATGGGAGGTGGGTTTTCACCAGGTTAATTCCATAATGGAAGTAAGTGTGAGATAATAATGTTTATGGGAGGCCAATACTAGCATCATATAGGTGATTCTAAGCCCTTTTTGCCCTTGTTAGTGGTTTGGCTAGAGTATTCACTGCTAGCTGGAGACATCCAAGCTTTGCTGCCAACAGTTCCCCAGGAAGGGAGCCTGTAGCTGTTTACTCTTACTGATAATGCAGCACTTTCGACAATCTTCCACTGTCTTTCCTGCTTATGAGATATTTTATTCTAGTGAGACTGCACAAATGGAAAAAGAAAGCCTGCACAATCACATGCTTCCAGTATAACAATGTCAGTTTAACTGCCAGAAAAACTTTTAGGAGGGCATGTTTTAGGCACAGCGCTCTACAGTATACAGTAACATTTCTGCATGAATATGAGAAGCTGAAACAATCTGAAAGGTTCCTTGCAATGTCATGGCAACAGTCTTTAAAGACTATAATTAAAACCAGCTTTTCTTTCTCTCTCTCTTATTTTTTCCACTACAGTTTCTGATGAATTCTGGCACTTTTCTCCATAGCCCCGAGATGGATAAGAACAGATGAGGTATAGGTATAGGTAGGGAGTGAATATCATGCCATTTTCCTAAGTGACTTGGATCAGCGTATTCTGGGGAAGATGACTGATGATAACATGAAAGCCTGGTAATCCCACATGGCTCACCAAAGATTTCAGAAGGGTTAATACCTTAAGACATACATCAAGACCTGTCTGAAGTTTAAGATAAAATCTAGGGTAAGTGCACCTAAAATCCTGAGCAAGATCATAGATTTTCAGCCATAACAGTGTGATCAAGTGACTCAAATGCTGCATTGATATCAGTAAATTTAATTTGTGCACATAATATTTAATCTTTTCCTCTGACATCAGCATATCTCATATTCTCTAAGGTAGCCTTGGTGCTGTGGCAAGTTCTAAAACTGTATGCAATGTATCTACAATGTCATACTCGGATCGGTATTCAGCCTTCCATAATACCTTCCATAAAAGCAGATGGTAGGATACAAGATGTTCATTTTTATGTAAAGAGTCAGCAGTGCTTCTTTCAAGAGATTAGATGTGGTCTTTCTTTCAAATTCAGTTAGTAATCTGATACAAGAAAAGACTTTGGATACCCAGACAAGGTGAAATTAAACTTGCTGGCCATAGGCCATTTCAGCAAGAGGTCTCATGAGAGATGGAGAACAACTCTGTGGTTTTAGTTAAATCATCCATTAGGAAATGACACCATATACACCCTGGATTGTGAAATTAAGAGTAGAGCATTCAGTGTGCTTAACATGGGCTTCTCCGGAGAATGTGTATAAAACTCATTACTGTCTTGTACTGAAAATGCCTTCAGTATGTTTACACTGGTAAGAATGCACAGTAGGCCTAAGGTGGGGAAGTGCTGAGCACCACTGATGCTGCATATATCTTTATGGACAGAAGGAGGTCATTCTATACGATTTTTGATTGGTAGATACTGTTATGTTATATCAGACTAATCCTATCTGCCTTCAAGAGCCCAGATCTCTATCAACATTCCAGATTATGTACTTGGCTCTTCAGGTTACCAACATGGTGTGAAAGCAACTTAGGATTGTGATGGGTCCCTATTCTGGGCCAGCAATCAAGGAGACTCAAGCCTCACCACTGCTTCTGGTGAGGGACAGTCACTAAGAGCAAAGATAGGTTCACACAGTATTTTCAGATGCAGCTCCCTGCATTGAGCACAATTTCCCTTAATAGCACACAGGGAGCATGCTCCAGACTCATGGCTGGATTCTTTCTTTCTCCATACCCACAAAAACTCCAGACTGTCCATTTTGGAGCTCTGTGCCCCTGTTCCCAGTAGTTGTCACGCACTCTTGGATATTTAAGTTTCACACACACACACACACACACACACACACACACACACACACACACACACACACACACACACACACACGCACGCGCGCGTGTGCACGTGCACACACCTGGGAAAAACTGATGCATATTTACTAGCTCTGCCCCCTTCTGCCCAGACTCTGAGGTAATCACACTGCCGCCAGTCAGCTACTCTAAAGCTCTTACAAAGGGTACCCAATTATACTGTGTAAAACATAATACTAATACAAATGGTAGGGTGTGACTAAAGTATCAAGGCTTTCAGGAGAGGCCACAGTGTCACTAAAACAAGTATAAGTACTATCAAGATGTTAAAAGCATTCTCTAAAGGACCAGCCACAATGAAAGGTATTAAAATATTTAATGATAAATAATAAAACATAAAATAGGAGAATACTGAACACACTAAACAACAGAGTTTCAACCACAGAAATATAAAAAATAATACAGCTGGATAGTTTCTCACAGATGCAGAAAACAATACTAAACTATTCTCACTAAACGTCCCTTATTAACTTAAGAATTATTGTTCCCTGACTATTTACTAAAGCAAGGCAATCTAATGTATGCTGAGTGTCTTACCATAGCAACAGTCAGAGGATGTCTGTCTCTGTCTGTGTGGATGTTTGAGATATATATCATGTCAGAAATCTTTCCTGCAAGATTCTAAAGTGTTGCTGTGAGGGTACCAAAGAAACCAGATGCTGGTTAAAGGATGGCATTACCTCTGGTCATGCGACTGTGGTGCAATACACGCACAAAGCTTTGCTAAGATCTGCAGAAGCATCTGAAAGCTATAACAAAATTTCAACATGTCCCCCATTCCAGCATTCTCTGATAAAACATCCACATTTAATCAGTTACAACAATACAAACTAATATACATGCATACATTCTTTCTGTCCAGCAGGGCCTACAGTTAATGCATGTTTTACACAAGTAACTTTACAAATATATTTTTAAATCAAATATCTGTAGATAGTCAAATAATATAAAATTCTTTACAAAACTCCAGCTAGTTATGCTGGCATATGTAGGTTCATAGGTAGGTACTAGGCTATCGGCCCTAGGGCCTATACAAGCCTATCCATAATGATTCCCTGGCTATTGCTTCCCATAAATATTTACTTTCCTGGACCTCTGTCTAGCAGGGCTACTAATGTGATCCCTGGGGTGAATTTCCTATCTCCCAGCCAATCGTCAAGGTTTCTCTTGAAGAGGGCCATTGAGGTGCTCTGCCTGGCATGTATAGGCAGCCTGTTCCAGAGTATGGGGAGTCTCTGGCTCAAGAACCTATCCCTCCAGCATGTTCTATAAATCATGATGACAAGGATAAGATCCCTGGAGCATGTGGCTCGGAGGGATTGGGGTTTCTTTAAGTGCAGCATGTCCAACAACTCTGGGTTTGACATGGCCTTGCATGTTAGGCAGAGATCGCCTCTGAGTAGGCGATATGTGACAAAGTGTAGCTGGAGTTTCTTCAGAAGGTCAGCATAAGGCATCTGTGATTCTTTTTTAAAGTATTTCTGCAGGCTTTCTAGTTGTTGCAGATGTCTTGTGAGGTACATACCCAAATGGTGCATTGTATTCTATAATGGGTCTAATGAGGGATGAGTACAGAGGGACAATGATCTCCTTTTTTCTGAATGAAAAGCCCTTAGTAATGAGGTGTGCCACATAGAAGGATTTTCTAACTGTTGTGGCTATGTGGTTATCAAAGGTGAGACCACTGTCCACCTGTGTCCCTAGGTCCCTTATCACACTTTCAGTGTTTAGTGTGCTGCCACCTATGTGGCAGTTCACAGGTATGTGTTTTTTCCTGAAGGGGACAACTATACATTTTTTGGCATTTAGCTTGAGCCCATGGCTCTGGCACCAGGCATCTGTTTCGGTAAGGCCCTTTTGTAGTATATCCACATAATATGGGGATTCAATAATGGCTCCCAGCTTGCAGCCAACTGCGAATTTTGTAAGTCAGAGTCCCTTAGTGTTGGCCTGTACTTCAGAGAAGTAGATGCCAAACAAGAGTGATTCCAGGACAGAACCCTGCAGTACACCACTTGTCACTTGTCTGGAGCTGGATTTGGAGTCAGCTACTTTTACAGTGTGTGTTCTGTCAGTAAGCCAGTTTGCAACCCATTAAGTGACGTAGGGATTAATGCCCAGCTTAGTTAGTTTATCTATGATTCCATAGTAGGGGATAGTGTCAAAAGCCTTGGTGAGGTCCAAGTAGGCTGTGTGAACCACCTTACCCCTGTCCACAGCTCTGGAGACTGATTCAAAGAAGTCAATCAGGTTCAGGAAGCAAGATCAGCCTTTCACAAACTCAAACTGGGTGGGGTCTAGAGTTTCAGGGTTGCCAATGTCTTTGTTTATAGGTTCCATGATAATATGTTCCATGGCCTTGCAGATCAGGCTCATCAGACTGATGGAACGGTAGTTCCTGGGATCCAAAGTGGATCCCCCTTGTGGAGTGGGATGATTGTAGCTGTGCGCTACTCTGTGAGCACAAAGCCTGAGGTGAGGCTATGATTAAATATGACACATAGGTGAGGTGCCAGTTCATTTTGTAGTTCATGCAGTACACAGCCCAGGATGCTGTCTGGTCCCATGGATGCTGTATTCCTGGCTTTGGAGAGTGCAGTTTTTACCTGAGTGGCCGTGATTACCGGAATTTGGCATTCTTTCGGTATTGAGAGGGGGGTGAAGTTGACACTGAATCTATCTGCCAGGGTATTGGCAATATCGTTGAGATCAGTATATCTAGTGCCATTCTGCTGTAGCTCAGAGCAGATCTGAGTATTGCCATTCAGATTCTTGACACAGCTATAGAATGCCTTGTGGTTGTCTTTGGAATCTTTGGCAATTTTGTTTTAGTAACTAGCTTTGGAAGATTTTATGAGGGATCTCAGCTTTCTACTGAGGCTAGTGAGGGGAGTTCTTTTGAATCCTGGGTTCTTCCTCTTTTCTGCAACAGTTTCTTCCTTCTGTTGTACAGCTTGTTTATGGCAGGGGGCCACCAGATTGGCTTCCTTTTTTTAGAGGACAGCATCTTGGTTCTATTTGGTATGGCTCGGTCCATGCACGAGTGAATGTGCTCATACAGTGTAGTGTAGGATTCAGCAGTTGAACTTCTAGTTGCCATTTGCATGGGTGTCATGAAGTTTGTTACTTTTGACTTGAGAAGCATGAAGTTGGCTTTGGAGAAGTTTTTTATGGAGGTTTCCTTAAAGGGGGGTGGGGGTGGGATGTGGATGTCAAGGGTGATTAGCTAATGGTCTGATCTGACCAATGAGGGGGTGACCACTGGTGTGGAGCATCGATCTCCCATGTTGGTAATGACCAGGTCTAGAATATTGGTACCCCTGGTGGGACTATGAATTAGTTGCTCTAGGGCGTTGGAATTTATGAATTCCAAGAACCGTTGAGCAAAGGTGTTGGTACAGGAGTAGTTTTCCCAGTTAAGGGCAGGGTAGATGAAATCACCCAGTATTACAGTGTTTGGTTGTATTTTAATATTTTCCAGTATGTTTAGAAAGGTTTAGTGAGAATCTTGGGGCATAGTAGGGGATCTGCAGCAAGCTACAATTTGTATTGCAGTCTTACCTGGTGTTAGTTTCCTCTGGAGAATTTCAGATGCATTGTGTTGGGCATCCAGCCTGGAAGTGTGAATAACCTTGGTGAATATGGACACTCCTCCACCTTTAGTGTTTCAGTCCTGGTTTGGTGGCCGAAAAGTGTGGTATGAGTTGTAGCCTGATATTGCAGGGGTGCTCTCTGGAACTTTGAACCAGGTCTCAGTTACTGCACAGATATCGATGTTCTCCATTTTTAGGAGAGCCTCGAGAGAGTGCATCTTGAGGTTTAGACTTCTACCATTGAGTAGCATTACCTTCAGATTTGCTTGCTTGTACCCATTATGGTGGTAGTTTTGTCCTTTGAACCTTGCCTTCAAAATGCACTATAGCGGTGGCAAGAGCCTTAGCCAGGAACCTGAATCCCAAGGGCGACAGGTGCAAACCATCTCTTGCAAAGCATGTCATCCCAGGCAGACAGATACTGGATCCCCTTTGAATGACATCAGAAGCTTAGCCAATTATTGAAGTCAATCATTTTGTCCTTATACTGTAGTATCATTCTGGGCGATGGGAGGATGCTACTCAGGGCTCGGGTCATACCTGCCTGGGCTACATGATCCGAGAGCTCTTCCATGTCTCTTTTCATGTAGTCCAGGGAGGTACGTCTCAAGTCATTTACTCCAACATGGACAATGACAGAGTCATATTTGTACTTGTTGTAGAGTGACTTGAGTGCATGCATTATGTGGCGGATCCTGCCACCTGACAGGTAGCTCACTGTAATTTTCTCCTTGTTCAGCCTGGTGACTGGGACATCAGTGTGCCTGACTATAGAGTCACCTATGACTAAAGTGTTGGGTACGTTGTCTTGCCTTATGGGCTGCTGTTGGGTGGCACACTGGTGTTGTGAGCTATGTGATGCTTTGGTTGTGTTGGGGGTGGTGTTTGTTTGCATTTCAACTTCGGAGGTCCTTGTTGCTTGGGCAGGTTTATGTTAAGACCCTCTGCATATGTGGGTTTTGTGTTGCTATGTGTGGGTTTTGGTGGTGTGGGTTTTGAAGGACTATGTGTTGTTTGAGGTGTTGTGTGGGTGTTAACCTTTTCCTCCTGACTGTCTAGAACAATCTTGGCTGGAGAGAGCTTTGCTTCCAGTATGGCTATGTAAGTGCATCTCTCGCAGGTTGCAGTGTTTGGTGGTAGGAGGAGAGGGTTGTCTGTGTACATGAGGCAATTACTGCATTGCCCCAGCATGCACAGATTCACCAGGTGGACAGGAGAAATCATCGGAAGCTGACCCTTGGACATGCCTGGTTAGGTGCTTTCTTTGTGTAGTACAAGAGCTGTTTTCCCTTACTTTTTGACAAGGTACTTGCAATTGTATGCTGTCTAGTGCCTATGACTATTTTCTCCATATTACCAAGGAGAAGTGAGTGCTTGTAACAAATTAAGGATTCCTAGTGCTTTTTAGCGAGTTTTAGAGCAAGTGCTAGTCACAGGTATACAGATTTTAGTGCTACTGCTGTAAACTAGATAGTTCTAAGGGAAAATTCAAAGAGCAGACTTTCTGGCACCAGGAATAGTTTAACCTTAGCCCTGCAGTGCACAAATGCATGCAAACATGCGTATTTATGCCAGAAAGTTGAAAGGGATAGAAATCAGCCCAAAATGGCCAATAAAATTGCAATATCAGAGCTGGAAACCACTCCTCTAGTGTTAGATAGGCAGTACAATGCTCCCACTCTCACTGGTAAGCAGTAGGACCTCCCTCTACCACATCAAGGTCTACTCTCCTTGGCACAGATGACACTACCTCCAAACATCACAAGGATGATAAAGACTGCAGAAAGAGCAAACTGGTGTAGGCCTCCACAGGGCCGCGTACTGTTATAAGGTGCAACTAGACTTTCTGTGACCTCAGCTTGCTAAGAAAAAGTAGTCTAGCCCAGTTATGTTTGTAGATCCATGAGAATATGAATTCCATCTTTCTAAATGATGAAAGAATTCAGAAGCAAGAAATTAAAACTTACTGCTGACCCAAATATTGAGGTCACCAAACTATTTACTTTGAGTGCTTAAAATCAAACTAAGAAAGAGACCATTGACTTCCTGTAACAATAAATATTTTTTTTATGGTAGGCTTCTGGTAAATATATCTAGTGCAGGAAATATTCAGGGGTTGCCATAATTCCACTGAAGGCTTGCTTACATTTATGAAAAGACGCACAACAGATAATGACCACATCCCTATTGCAACCATCCCTAATATGGTGAGCAGCAGATAAATAATATAAGTGTGCACTAAGTTAGAGATATGGGCCAAATCTCTTATCATAAAAGCTTGCATCACTTTCACAAATGCATCAGAAACTATTTCTGACTTGCCCCTACCAGACTATTACAAAAACTTGGCTTGAAGCAGAGATCTACTTCTGGAAAACTTGTCTAATTAATGACCTCTTGTTGGCACAATAAACAAATAACCCCTTGCCACCAGCTGTTCAAGAGACAATAAAATCAGTCTAATGCTGTGTTGTACATTTACACAACCCACTGAATAGCCAGAACAAATGTGGTTACTACTTTACATTGTAGGAATATAGAAGCCATGGCTGTGTCCACTGGTGCAGAGGCAGAGTCAGCATCTATCCTGGCCACTGCTACATCAGGAACAATAGCTGGAGGGGTTGGCTGGTGGGTAGTGTGATACAGTAAAACTGAGCACTACCCATCCGTAGAGATGATGAAGCTGTATAACTGAATAAAATGCAGGGGGGTACATTTATTAATATACCATTGGTTGGTGTAATTTATAACAACATTGAACCAGTTAAGATCCATACTCAGAGTCTCCGTGGATACGTAATGCTCAATTTTACTAGTCATTTTTTTTTTGGCTTTTATTGGTTTATAGTATGATACAGGCATATGCCTGCTCTCTTATACAGGAGGAAGGATTTGTGACACATTGCTGCTTATCAGATTTCTGGTAGTGAACAGTAGCCTGAAAAGTGAGATTTTAGTTTCAAGGGAGGCAAGGTGAGCACCACCCATCCCATGCAAAGCATGCATGGTATTAATACTTGTCAGTTTTTAAAGGAGCTGCTGATTGGCGGCTGTGGTGAGATGGCTCCTTCCCCTCTGCACTCACTCTCATTCAGAACTTGTTAATATCAGAGAATCTGTACCTTCTGAGGAGTCAGGAGGCCAACTTAGTGAAAGATCACATACAGCAGTGGTAAAAAAACATTTAGTTTTCCAGGGGTGAGGCGGGTGACAAGTGCTGGACATCAATCAGAAGACTGCCAGACTGGGCTTAGGGAATAGGAGGGAGGGAAGAATCTAGAAAGGTGAAGCATGGGAGAAACTAGAAACCATACAGATGACAGATACTAAGCTAAAGCTTCTCTCAAATGGTATGTAAAGTTAATATCAGATATGATGCATCAGAATGCAATCTTACTATTAGCAGCCATGTTACAAAGTTGAAGCTGTACAGAATTATACCTAATAATACCAGCCCTGAAATGTGACCTGCCTGGTTTGATTAGTGACTTTTTGTTGATGCTGACTATTCCAAACATCACTGTATTTCTCTCAGCAATCTAGAAATTAACATCATAGCTGAGTCCTAATAAGGCCACCAACACTGTTATAACTGCGACAAGTAATAGTATACTATGAACTGAGAGGTCTACCTTTTCTTATCGAAAGGTCAAACGTTTGAAAAAAAAAAAACTACAACCCCATTAACGCGAAAGTGCACTTAAATGAAAGTGCAGTTTCGTGATTACTTGTTCACAGAACTGGTAATATTAAAAAAAAAATGCACACACTACAAAGGCATCCCTACACCCCTGCTACTTTATATATACTAACTCCGAGATCACACTACAGTGGGGAAACAGGTATATTCCCTTATCCCCACTGTAGCATTCTTCGGTATTGCAGTGTTTTTTTTTTTTTTTTTATGTTACCGGTTTGGTGAACCGGTAGTCACAAAAGTGCACTTTCATGTTAATGAGGTTGTACTTTTTCTTATCGAAAGAAAAAGCAGACCTGAACTGAGAACCTTGAGAATCTGGTGGGGTACAGTAAAACTGGTGGCTAGCATTTAACCAGCAAGGACAACTGCAAGTCAGAAAACATTAAGGCATTTTTAATTTACGCTTTCTGCACCACTGTGAGCTGATGATGTTTAAAAGATTTTAAATGGAAAACAGTTCTGCAGTATAAAACTAAGAAACATAAGCAGGTAGTACACGGAATATGAAATTTAAAATTGTGAGGCAGCTATAAGGAGTACAATGGTTCTCGTGTTATCCTTTAAATTTCTGGCCCAGAGAAACAAATATTAATTATCCTTGCTAAAGGAAAGTCGAAGGAACAAAAATGGGAAACAGAAAGATGATGGGCAGAATAACTTGCACTTGCAAACTCAATTAAGCTGGATTTTTGTTATTAATATTACACAGGGGAGATGAGATGAGATGTTTTTCCAAAACAACACAACAGTCCAAGTCATGATACTACATTACAGGTACTAACTGTAGAAACACAAATGCAGTTATTCTCACCTGGTTATAACACAGTCTTTAATTGTTATAATTAATTAACCAGATCATTATGAAGGATCTAGAATACAATCTTAGGAAAAGCACGGTGCTCTAGAACCAAAAAAAAAAATCACACAGCGTCTGCTCAAAATATGTGAATATATATTACAGACTCTCATAACACATTGTCTCAAACAGTAATGTAGGCATTACTCTTGTACCATTCTGTGGATTTAAGAAAAATGCATACAAGGGGGCAGGGGAACAACGATGTATTTAACTGCAAAACTTTGGCGGGTCAAAGTTATTATATCTTTCTTTAAATGCAAGACTTTGCTGTGTGCATCATCTTGTCAATATATATGAAAAGAGCTTGTGAATCCTGTTGTTTTGCTTGTCTATAAATGTCTCTCTTTTGTGTAGATATGGGTGATGCTACCTGCATCATTATAGGAATGCTATATTTACTTCAAAATAAAGTACAAAAAGCTAGTTGGCTGCATCAATGTCATCATCTCTTGCATCTGGTCTCTCATGAATTGTTCCAGAAACCATTCTGTGTATCTTGCAGACATCTGCATCTTTTCCACATTTAAATGCTCTGACCTTTTTCCCCATTAAAGCTAAAGGCGGTTTCATTTTTTTCATTAATTGAACCAAACTGCTGAACAGTACCTGTGCTATGTGCTGATGTGTGAGTTTTACTTAAATAAATGTCAGAACATTTGTATTCAAGTTATAACAAACTGACTACAGAGATAGATTAAAGGCATTCTGACATGAGGCCTCAATGTTTACTTCATTCATCACTGTAATGTCTTTATTGAACCTTCTACCTCTACTGGGATGCAGCCATATAATTTTTCAACAGACTCTCCAAGTGACTTTTTTAAAACTACTTTACAAATTAATCTGAAATACTCTACTATACTTTGCTGTACTGAATGAGTTAGAACCTGTTATTTTCTAAATTAAGTCTATCGATAACGTAAAGGACAGAATTAGTACAGCCCTCTGAACAGTGACACTGAGTTTTGCTGTTTGCCTATACAGGTATTATACACAGTGCATTTAGCTTATACTTTTGCAAACCTATTTTCAGGGTGGTCTGGTCCCCATTTTTTCCAATAAGAAGCAGAATAAAAACAATCATATTCTGCAGACGAAACATTAATGGCATCTTTGTGTAACAGAATCAGACACGTCCAAAAGGCAATTAATAAAAATTACAGCAAAACAGTCCATTAAAAGGTGACATAGTGGTTAAAGATATAATATACAAAAAATTAATAAAACCACCGTAACTCAACAAAATGTTAATGGCAGATAAAATCGCAATAAAAATCTCAATAAAATCAAAACATTTTTTATTGTGATTTTATTGTGATGTGGCATCAGGCCTCTACACCCCTGGAAGGGCATTCATTACACATTAACATACACCCTGGAGGGCATTATTGTGCTTAGAGAATGGGCTCTCTGTAAAATTGTTCTGTTTTACTTATATTTATTTTTTTCAGTGCTATATTTTTTTATATATATTTTTGATAAAAAATAGTTCCTCTACCTAATGTTTCAAACTTGCTGTAGTATATATTAATGGTGCTGGATGAAGAATTTTACATCCAAAATATAACACTTAAAAAAATCCAGCTATTTGATTTATTGATAGTCATTGGAGACAGGAGTTGCTAAATAATAACATACATTTCGGTTTCCAAGTTTTATTTCCTTCAGAAAATTCATGCCAACACAAATCCTATTATTTAAGCATGTTTGTAATTTTATAAGAGCAATAATTAAAATATGTTTTTATTTGTGATTCTTTGTTCCCCTTTTATTTTAGGGTTTATCCGGATTTCTTCAGCTGATGGGTCAAGCGGTATACAGACCTCTTTACTGCTGCCAGTGGTAGATCTCACTTACTCTCACACACATATACACACACACACACACACACACACACACACACGCGCGCGAGCACATGCACACACAGACCCCTGCTTCAGAAAATGCATGCTAACACAAATCTTTTAAAAAATATGTTCCTATTTTGAGCCTTTGTCCTATTTATTTTAGGCTTATCCAGATACCTTGCTCTAAAAGCATACCTCTCAACTGTATATATTTTTGCAGAATGCCCAGATTTTTGTTGCATATTTTCAGTTTGTTCCTCATAAAAAATGTGTTTTTTGACAAACCACTGGGATGATCTAAAGATTAAAGTCACTAAATAATGACATGCACTTGAGTTTCAGACTTCATATCCTTTAGAAAATGCATGCTAACAATAATCCTGTTATTCTAGCAACTTTCTAAGTTTATAAGAGCAATACTTAAAATGTGTCTGCATTTCATAGCATTTGTCACCCCATTATATTAAGCTTTGTCCAGATTTCATGTGCTAAATGTGGGAGATCGCAGGTTTACCCCAGGGATCACCTCAGTGTCACTGCTGGACAGAGGCACGGCAAAATAATGGGCATAGTATCCTTCAAACTTAAGGGGTGGCGAAAGTCACAAAAACTTTGGGCTAGGCTTATAAATGCCCTAGGGCAGATAGCCTAGTATGAACCTATGAACCTATGAACCTATAAATGGTTGAGAACTATGTCTGAGCTTGAGAGGTACACAAAACTGCTGCTGCCAGGGGATCACTAGATCACTTTCACATTTTACTCTCTCTCTCACACACACACACACACACACACACACACACACACACACACACACACACACACACACACACACACACACACACACATGCACGCACACACACACATACACACACACACACACACACACACACACACACACACACACACACACACACACACACACACACACTTTTTTTGTAATTGTCTTCTTTTTTCACTTCTTACTCTTGCTAACAGTAAAAGTGCTGCTTAGCCAGTGTAAAATAAAGATGGCCATTCTGTTTTCTGAGTCCAAGCTCCATGTCAGCTTGATATGCTGCAGTGAAGCAGCGGACATGTTTTTAGCGGGCATTACTTGTACATTAATACCCTTCTGGAGAACACTTATTCTCCAGTCAGGGTGCTAATGTACAATTTGCCCATTCTCTAATGGTCATTAATAACCTGACATTATACAAGTTTATTTGGTGACCTTTGTCCAGAACATTTACGGTAGTGTAGTGGTGTGTGTTGATAGACAGATTATAGGACAATTTGGATATCAAATGACAGGTTACACTGAAGTTTTTTTTAATATGGCTGATGAAATGTTATGGGAATATAGTGTATAAAGAGAAGTTTTAGTAACATGAATGCAGAAGTTAGGATCGTCCTTGCACAACTGGCAACAAAAGTTTGTTTTGTGATATTATTGCCATACCTTAAATCCTGAAGGCACTTACCTGCTTGTGCAACAGTGTTCTGGATATCAGTGTCATATTTTAAGTCTTGATCAAGATGTATTTCCAGCAACTTAATTCAGCAGAGAATTTAAGAGGGTTTGGTTACTAACTGCTATGGTCAGAAGTGTGGATTTTTGCTTTATACAGACATGAAAAGTAGAAAGCATTGCTTTTCATGAGATTAGTATTTAGCAGAAGTTTGGAGTTAGTGAAATATGCCTAAAGAGAGTTAAATGAATTCTTTAGCATTATGCTGTGGGACTGGATCTGAGCTGATAACAAATTAAGAGTCACCATTGTACTGGAAGTGGATGACGCAGCAGCACAAAATAGTCATTATACAACGACTGGCCATTAATATTCAAAAACGAGCATGCTGATTAGCCAGCTCAACCAGCATGCCTGTTGTAAATCCAAGAATACACCAACAGAAAAAAGGTCCGTTCGCCCGGACTTTTTCCTGTTAGTATATCTCGTAATTTTTTTTTACTTTTCTTTCTTTTTTTAAATAAAAAAAGAAACTGGAAGACTTGAAGCAAACGAGGGAGACGGTGCAGGCAAAAATAAAAGGATAATCAGGTATATTCAGCAAAACTTAAAAAAAAACTTACCTGATTATCCTTTCATTTTGTCTGTCCTGACTCTCCCATATGTAAAAAGTCTCCCAGTTTCTTTTTTATATTCAATTAAAAAAAAAAAAGAAGAAGAAGAAGAAGAAGCAATGGAGATCTTCCTCTCTCCATTGCTACCTCTGCACAGCACTGATGTACTGCGTAAGCGTGGGAACACAAGTCCCATACGCATGCGCAGTACATCAGAAAAAGCCCCAGGATATCAGAAAAATGTGGAAGGGCAGCACAGAGGCATTATACAAAGACGTTATTGAAGAAAAGTAAATAATATTTTCTTAAATAATGTCATTGTATAATAACAATAACTGACTCTGTGGTTGTGGTATACTGAAATTTACCCACAGTTGGTTTATTTAATCACTCGGGCTTCACCCTCATGATTAAACGACACCATCCATAGGTAAATCTTCAATATACCACACCACATTGTCAATTACTGCATTCTGGAATCAGAGTCTTGGAGCACTCCATGACATAAAGAGATAAGGTCTGCTAATGCAATGGTTTGCTGTTCAGTAAGATAGCTAGTTCACCAGTCACTCTGTGCTGTGGTAATCTCATAACTATCTTAAGTTCATGGAGCCAGCTGGAATGATCACCTAATTCTGAAGCTTTTCAGAAGTCAGCAAAGTCTTGATGACTTTGTTTTGTTAAGTTTCGAAAGAATAAAGTGTGATGTGAAGATTGTTGTGTGATCTAAAGCCATAGCGACAGCATCAAGGAGATTACACCTGCTAATATACATGAGTAGTTGTGAGAAGATAGCCTTCCTAGTAATTTTACTTAGGGTGGCAAGAAGTAAATGATCTGTAGCTGACCATGTCAGTAGAAGTGCCATCTCTGGATACTGGGTGCATTATTCCTGGCTTTCACTTTTGAAGTACTGAATTTAGGTATCCAAAACATCAAAAACTTCAAGTTACAAGACAGCCACTAGAAACGCTAAACCAGAAACACGCACAGCAGATAAAATGTTTTATTGTTAAGTGCTTTCGTTTATAATCCCAGAACATCATCAGAACATCAGTACCTACAACAAACAGTTTAAATAAGCTTATTTAAAAAAAATCACGTGACAATTGTCATCCAGTCACAATTTCCTATACATATAAGATGAATTTAAAACAAAATCCACATTATGAAATATAAAACATTTTGAAGATCTATAATCAGATTAACTCATATTTTCATATACTAATCTTGACAATTGTTCCTACTATAATCATAAATAATGTATTACAGATATAAAAATAAATATACTGATAAACATGAAAATGAACTATCAATAACAAGTATATGTGAAAGTAACATAAAATCAACCCCCTAAGAATATTTATTTCAATTATACCTAAATCTTTGACCTCTTCTTCTGGAGGAAACGATTGATGGCAACTATTTTGCTGATCCCTGAAAATTTACCTGCATTTTGGAGCAACTGCCCATGTAGTTCTCTTTTCTCTAAATGAACTGATCAATTCCCTCTTCTATTAAAAGGCACAGCCACTATTTTTATTTTATGATTAGATGACAGTTATCACCTGCTTTTTCAAATAAGATTATTTAAACTGTTGTTTGTTGTAAGTACTAATGTTCTGATAAAGTTCTGGGGTTACAAAAGGAAGTGCTTAACAATAACACTTGTTACCTGCCTTGAATGCTTCCAGTTCAGTCTTTTGAGTGCCTGTCTTGTTAACTGATGTATAGAGTTTGCTGTATGACTAAGAATAAGCTAAGATTAAGCAGTGGGTTAGTAGGGTAGGCAAGTGCTGGGGCACCTAGTTTTAAACATTTTGGAAACAAGTTATCATTTGCTGGGCGACCATACAGTCTAAAGAATTTAAAAAAATTAGCTTCAGTAACCTTTGCATTTTTGACGGTTAAGAGGGAGTGAGTGGTCAAGCGAGCTGTCATGCGAGGGAGTTGATCTGACACAGACCTTTTGGATAAGAAGCACCTCTATATATGTTGTATGGCAAAATGGATGAAAGGGACAGTTAGCTCAAGAAAATCTTCATCTCTCAGAAGTTACCAGTTACAGGTCATGTGGAAAACAAACAAAAGTAAAATAATTGCAACAAAACATTCACATTTAGACGTTTCTTTGATATGCATTATGTAGCAAAAATATAAATACAAGCACACACATGCACGCACACACACACACACACACACACACACACACACACACACACACACACACACACACAGACACACATACACAAGCATCAAAAACAGGAATAAAATACAGTGAGACAGGTTTCATAAAAGCAATGAATCCATTTAATAATAAGTCCAAACCTATATGTCTTTCTATGCTTTAACAGCCCCTGAAGCAATGAAATACCCCATTACGTGTCAGGCTTTAATTCCTTTGAAGAGAAAAAAGCACTGTATTTTTTTACAAAAAATATCTGTTAAATTATTATAAGTATGAATGATTTTTGAATGGTGTCTTTTCTTGCAAAACATATTAGGGTGACTACATAAAATATGACAGACAAGAAAAATAATGATATGCTAATAATTGTTGTGCTGCACAACAGGATTTTTTTTTGTTTCTTTGCAGCCTAATAAACTGTAATTAAAGACACAAGTGTATTCCAAACACAAATCACACAAAAAAAAAAAAAAAAAAATTGCCAGCAAATTAAAAACCTTATACTTATCTGCCAAACTATTATTTAATTCCCACGACTTCTACTTTATACCACCATCCAAGCTGATCTATGCCTTCCTCTAAATAATCTGACTGATTTCTGACTTTCAAATGACATTATGTTTACAATAACCTAGGAAAATTAAAACCTCTCACTGATACTTCAGATCATGGTCACTCCTGATCAACAACCAACCTATTGTCAAGGTTTGATCATGTGCTTTATGCCTCAAAATAAATGCATAGTTCAATAATAAATAAATGATTTTAAAACATTTGAAAAAAAAGTAATAACCGATAATAACCAAAGGTTGATACATATATATATATATATATATATATATCTATATACATATACATATATATATATATATATATATATATATATATACATATATATATATATATATATATATTTTATATATATATATATATATATATATATATATATATATATAGATAGTGTTTGCTGCAGGGTTGTTGTCATGTGCAGTCTACCTTCTTCCCCTATAGAAAAACATAATATCAGTGGCTCGCCTTGAATTGCCCCTAGATATCCCAGAAGTAATTAAATGGCAAGGTAGATTCAATATTACATTTCATCAAGGGTTCCTGTTCTAGCACTGGCTGAGTGGACCTGATAGATGTATATAGATTCTGAGGAGTAACAATAAAGCTTTTTTGTGTCTTCATACCTATTCCTAACTTGAATATAGACCACTCAGTCAGAAAAACACAATAAGTAAATATGCAAACACTTTAAATAATTCTAGTATCGTAATGTGTCAAGACAGCTGGGGCAACATTTAAAAATGTTGCAGCTTTTGCTTTAATTGGAGTTAAAACCTGAGTATTTATAATATTTGATCTCCTAGACCTTTTGAAGTAGAAGCTATTTTTCTTCTAGGTTCTCTGTGTGTAACTCTACATTTAATGAACTGCTCTAGAGCATCAGATGATGGGCTTTGTAACACTTGATCTTATTACATAATTACTGTGACGAGTCAGGTAGGTTTTATATTGACATGTTAAAGGCACTGCATGCACTTAATTGGAATTCACTAAACTCTTATTTGTCGTGTCGTAATGACCTTTAGATGGAAGTTGACTGGAGTGCGTTTTTCCGAACCACATGTATGCTTTGTATGATTGCATCTGTGAGTACTGTCTGCCATCCACAAGTTACAGCCTATGTATTAGGACAATTAGATTCTGTTCTCACAACAACACAGCACATACCCGCACAATTACATTAAATGGTTTATCCAGCAGACTGTAGCTAATGGCCGGAGGGGGAAATTAACTCCTTGTTGATAATCTCTTTACATATTTTAAATACTCTAAACAATAAAGGGAATTCCTCCCTTGCTTGGCAGAAAATCTTTGCGCATCTAAAAGTATCTTGCTAGAAAATAACTTTCTTCTTCAGTGAAATCTCATTTTCCCTGCTAAGATTTTGACAAAACCTGCAGTTTCTTATCTACCGACTGTCTAGCCTCCTAGCTCTGTTTAGATTGTGAAGGGAATAGAAGGTACTGTTGGTAATGAATGACAAATCAGAAACAGAAATTAAGGGACAAACAGACCACATGCCATAGTCTAGTCAACAACTGATGGACAGAGGAAAAGTACATTTTATGGAATGCATGCACAGCAAGACAGAAAATTGACATATGTTGACTCAAAAAAATCTAAAAACGTATGAATAAAAAGAAGAAATGAGGTTAAAGCAGCCTATTTTGCCCTTATATCCCCTACAGTGTAGTCTATGATTTTCTGAATGCCACCAAGTTAATCCCATCATGTTCTGATGCTTTATCCATGCAATATACTGCTTCATTACTCCTGTAACTGGGTATTTAGGCTTCCCACAATTTCTGCTAGTGTCTCTCTCTCTCTCACACACACACACACACACACACACACACACACACACACACACACACACACACACACACACACACACACACACACACACACACACACACACACACAGACAGCCACACACATGCACAGGTGCACATGTGCATATCAACTATCATTGTTCACCATGGATTTTGAAGTTTATACATCCCTTGAAAGAACAGGAAAATGTAACATTTCACATTTTGTAAAACCCCCAAACACAAAGAAAGGCATTTACTTTGAAATAAGGTTGTTTGGCTCTGAAACAATGCGCTTACATTTTGGAAGTTTTCACACTCCAATTGTATGTGACACCTTTTCCAGCAAACTGAGGTGGGAACATCATGGATCATGACTTGTCACTTACCATAGTCATTGTCATACTGCATTATTACTGGTTCACGAAATACATGTATTTTATTTTGTTCTTAAAGAGTGAGTTTCACCATTTTACAGCAAAATGAAATAGAATGATCTTGAATTTTGGAATATCCCCTTACCATAAATACGATGGCAACATACTGTTGCTGATTCAGAAAGCACAGCACAAATTATTACTTTTACTTTTTTGTTTTATCCTAAGGACAGCTAGAGTCGCCACCTAGCCCATCACAGGAGCTTAAGTATGAAGATTTATTTTATTTTATTTATATTTGTTTACCGGGTTAGAACACTGATTACAAATGACCAACTGCAGGCTCGGTCCATTGTACATCTGACTATGGTCCACATAACCTGATTTCAGTTAGTAGCCTAAGCACCAGAAGAAATGGGGGAGGGAGTGACAATGAGTAGTGGACAATGACTAGCCATTTCTGGGTGGAGTCCAGTTTACATAGTGCTGGCATCTACAATAGGCATAGATGAATGACATACAAGTGTGCAGGCCAGGCATTGTACTTGGCTGTGCCAAGGTATATCCATGTGATCACCTTCATAAGGCATGTGAAAGAATGAACATTCCCATGGTGGATAGTATAACTGGCCTCCATATAATATTATCCATCTTTACAAATCTCAGACAGTTAGCACTTTTGAATAATTCCTAGTGTGTAAGTATTAAGTATTCTTAATTTAAATAACAAACTCGTGAAACTAGAGTACTAAAGAATTCAGAGAAATGCATCTTTCTGAGATAAGGCTTATTTTTCAAGACTGAGATGCAAATATGGAGTAAATATTAACTTAAAGTCATACTGAAAAAAGAAAGTGAATTTTTTACAAATGCTGTAAAGGAGAATTGTGAGTTTCATATGGTGTTTCTTCACAGAGAGAGAGAATACACCAGCATATAATCTCCCTAGGAATGTAAATGCTAAAGAGATATGTAGAAATTGTGTGGCTGTCTTTCTTCAATGCCATACTTAAAATGTATACTACTTCCTGACCTTCTGATTTAGAATTTCCTAGCTGCATGCTTTCTGGCCTCCTTTATGACTTGTAAGACCCTTCGGGTGAGAATACCATATCAGTTAGAAGATGACATATACTCAAGCTGTTAGAATGAAGGAACCTAGGTACTAAAGAAGAGCCATTTTCAGTCACAGAAACAACAGGTTGCCTTGTTTATAAGTAGTCAGGTAGGCTTGATATTGTCTGTTATATCAGAAAAATTCAATGGTTTCTGTGTCAGTCTAAAGCAGTGAGAATAATATTTGATCTACCCATTATTTTGCCTTGTCTTTGGAAGCTTATTTTGAATCATGGGAACTTGCGGAGAGGCACATACATAGCATAAATTGGTTCAATGAGAAAAAGGTACACATCTTTCATACCGTCTTCTGTCAGATCCTAAAGCAGTTTCTTTCAAACACATTCACTGGCTTTGCCCTGAAATACCATTTCAGAGACAGTTTAACAGTAAGCAAGTAATGATAATGTTCTTCTACCTGATTGAACATCCCGCCCCTTTCTAGAATAACCAGAGTAGAGTCAACTACATTCTGCTCAGTAGAAAACACTGCTGCTCTAGCACCACAGCTCACATCTGTTAACATTTCTGGACAAATACACCATTTTATGAAGAACATATCTATTAGCAAAGGCAGTAGTGTCACCTCCCTCCTGTTATTGTCACTGTGTGAGTCGGAAACAAGTTGAAATGCATTAGTGTGGCTAGAATTCCCCTTGCTAAATTACAGAATAAAATCAGAGATGTGCCCAGTCAGTCAGAAAACATTTTTGAGGGGTCTGAAGGTTCCCTGTATGTGAAAGCAATGAGATTTGTTAGTGACACTGTGTTTATAGGACAAGCTGATTATGTAAAATGGTGATTACTGCTTTTATTTCTGCACAATTTATATAAGTTCTTCACAGACAAAGATTGATGTTTTCAGAACAAGCATATTCTACTGATAAAGTATGCATTGAAAAGGAACAGAAAACAGTGCTTGTGGCACTGAATGTATACAAAGAAGAGATGACCAGTGTTTTGGCTTCCAGAACTATAATTTCTGTTTTTATAATTTTGTGGCATTCCTAATACAACTGTCTTTTGATTCATTTAATCAAGAATGAACATTTTATTTTTCTCATGAAATATATTTATCCATAAATTGCTTCTGTTATAACATAAAAGCAGAAGCCGTTATTTTTCTGAAAGGTGATATTTTCAAGCATTTGAAATGTTCAAACAAACAAAAAAAAAACATAAAAACAAAAAAAAAAAAGAAAGAACAGTGGAAAATGTGAACTGGCACAAACAAATTCAACATAATGATGCTCTGTGACCTCCTCACACAGGCACACAATCTTTCTGCAGCTTATGACTGAATATCTATATTTATTGCTGATAAAAGTACATTAGAGAAAGTAAAAGTATTTCTGATATATAACCCTGATGATAGACACAGCCAATACGCTTACATAGCCATTAGAATATGCCAGATTGTCAGGTTGAATTATATTCACTTTCTGTAATGGATAGGCATGTGACATATTTTCAGTGTATGGAATGCAGCACAGGCCCAGGACATATATATCAGTGTTGAGTAGACTTTACATAAAAAAATAAAATAACATGTATTTCTTCTCCAGATCCTATTTTGTTATTTGAAAAGTATCAGCCTCAACCCCCCCCCCCATAACTACAATGGCATGATACAATTTAGCCTATTTTAGCATTGTATTCTACTTATATTTGAAGTGTAGAACTACAGCTTTATTTGGCAAGAAATATGTGAGGGAGAAACACGTTGAATACATTACTGTGGCCATTATTTTTATTTTTCAGCTAATGGTTTACTCAGCTCTCAAAAATGTAACTCCTAGGCTCCTAATCCAAAACCCCATCAGAGGTCATAACTTTTTGTGCCTGACAATAGCAGGTAGTATAACTTACTCCATTAGCTGTCCCAATTGCATTTTAATTCAACTTCAAACTAATGACTTAATACCAAGAAGAAAATAGTCACATTAAGACAGATATCTGGAGAAACTGAAGTTCTACTCAAGTAAGCCACACTTCATTTCTAACTTGTTGAAGCTACAGTAATGAAATGTCATACATTTCTTCCACCATCATGCACTTTAGCAAGCTAGCAACTGAATGTTTAAAACTGCCTTCATTTACTTCTGAAAAGGAGAATGAATCATGGAAAGTGAGCACTGTGTTTGCTTCTATCAGCTCAGATCCTTAGTATGGAGCACCCTTATCTGAAGTTGTTTACTCGTGATGACTTACAATCAGTTGCTCACATCACCAAAGCTTTATACGACAGTTGCTCAGACATAACAGGCTGGAACTACAATTATGGATTTCTGTCAGACAAATACAAGCAAAATGTATTGCTTGTATATGTCTTATTGCAAGACAGCCTGTGCCTTCCTCCTTGGAAAAAAAATGTCACAATCTTTACTCTGCCAGTCAGTGATCACTCTTTCTAAAAGGTGCAACAACCTTAGCATGAGAATAATAAAGATTATCTGTGGGCTCCTCCCTACACTGCATGTGGAGGGGGTTACCCCCCACAAAAATATTTTAGATAAATTTCACATTTGCTTGTACTTCTTATTCTTATGAGCTTGAGGACCTGCTGTATGAGGTTGTCAGTATGTGAGATAAAGCAGTATGAGGAAATGCTGCCCACCTTTTGTGTTACAAACCTGTCTGTCTTGAGAAGATGGGAGGAACTACTTGTGATGCACAATTAGAAAAGAAACAGTAACATTAATCCTTTAACCCCAGTCCTTCCAATGTGTACAGCCACAAATACAGCTGGTGATATTGTGTCAGCAGTGAAGAAAGGAACACTGCCACTGGACAGAAAGGAAGTATTGTATAAAGCAGTAAAAAATCTGGTCCGATGGATTATCTTTCACTTCTACTACCTCATACAGGGTAGTGAAGATGAGACAGAAAATAAGTGTTCAGATAGGAACGCCAATAATAACTTGTCATTTTTATGAGCATTCCCCTAGCCAGTATATTATAGTTTTTTAGAATTATCTATATACATATCTGTAAAAAAAGTCATATAGAAAATATATAATTTTAGAATACTGAGTAATGTAAAAGGTCACATACAAGATAAGTGATTTTCAGAGATCTGAAATGATGTCTTTGTAGTGACAATGTATATTTCAGCAAGAAGCTAAATTCTTTCTTCATTTGGAGAAGAACAGCAACCCAAATGCATAAATCAAAAGGCTGACAAGTTCTCAACTCTGACAGATTGTGCCTGGAGCCAGCTTGTTCATCTTAAATGTAGTCTTTGATGTGGTTGGAAAACAACTTGGAACCTGTCTACTCTCCTTTTCCAATGAAACAATATGCATTCTTAAATAAATACATGAAACCACTGAGAGTGAACCATTGAATAATACTCAAAACAATATTAATTTTATAAAAAACAAAGAAAAAGAGAACATTTTCCATTCTAACTTTTATTCTGCAGGAAAGTTATCGAACATATTTAAATATAAACGACGTTATAGCACACAGTTATAAACTGGGAATACAGTTTTCATTCTGTGGATCAGAAAGACAATCATAGAAAGGGTGTATATACTTATTTATTTATCCTAGAGACATTGCTATGGTGTGGCTGCCCCAGACCAAAGCTGTCAATGGACATGATCCACTTGTCAATACAGCTCACAATGTAAGGAACATAATCCGGCATCATGTTCATTCATTCAATTAAATGACTGCAGCTGTGCAGCAGATTAAAAGGACTGAAGGAATGAAAGCTGTAGTGTAGCAGCAGTACTACCAGATGGAAGCAATAAAGCAATAAAGAGCAAAAGGAGCTGTTTATTTATTTATTTGTTTGTTGTTATGGCCTGTGGCCTGTTTGCAATGGAACTTGATAAGTACTGTGTGATCATTCATATCCATCTGAGCTACCACCAACCTCAGGTAGATAGGACCTTGATTTAAAATCAAATCTGGAGGACCCCACATTCATAAGTGCAACATCTTCCTTATATCAATATTGGAAAAAAATAATCCAAGTATGTGGTGTTGGAATACAGCCAATACCATTCTGATTTTCCAATATCAAAAGGTGAGAGGCCAGTTGTCTGAAATATTGCCATACATGATACTGCATTGCCAAATGAAACAGAAGAGTCACAAGAAAGGCACACTTAAGTTGCCCAGGGAAGATATTTTTTCTTGATATTTGCCTATTTGATGGCTTCTTACCCTGAGTTTGCATATTTGATGGCTACTTACATTAGTTATTTTTGTAGTACAAATCAGCCAGGGCTATATCTTTTTATGCATGCACTCAGTATGATTGGACATTTATGTAAGTCTTGTTATGTGTCCATAATAGTGCATGAAGTGCATGATTTTTTTATGCCTTCTACCACAGGCCATAGCTAAAATTAGTCCAAAGACAAGCTCACCTACGCAGACAATACATATATATATATATATATATATATATATATATATATATATACACACACACAAACACACACATACATATATAAATATACATATATAGATAGATATACACACATATACATATATAAATATACATATATAGATAGATATACACACACATATACATCATAATAAACAAAGGCTGTCATGCAACAAGGCTCTCTCCAAAGATACAGTAGCTAATACACATCATACTCTCAGACTCTTATCAACTATGCGACAGTCTAATACTTGTACAATGGATTCTTTATTGCTCTTCTTTTTAAAATGCAATATTCTTGCTTGTAAACCATTTTTGACTATAAATAAAAGTGCCATTGCATGCCTCTGTAACAAAATGGTGATACTGTTTATGTTTTTCCATTAATACCAAGCTATTAGCTTTTATGAGAATGACAGTTCTGTATTTAGCAAGCATTAATAGTTAAATTGGATAGGCTGTGTTCTACAACTCCTTCCCTCCTGTGATATATCCCATGGTAAAGACAAGGGTTCTCACTCGCTACATTCAGTACAGCTAAGGCACCCCATGTCAACAATGGAAAATTCTGCACAGTGCTAACAACTACCCCCTAGCATTCCATACTTCAATATAGCTACCTCAAAGCACACAGCATCATTTAAAAACAGAAAATGTACAAACTGTTTTCTAATACTACTACTCGCATGAGAGTTCAGTGCACTAACAAGACCATTTCTTTATATTTTCATTTTAGTTCCTATAAATGTCTTTGTTCCTACAGGGAAAGGAATTTGATTTACATCTGTATACTGGCATATAAAAATAGATGCTTCTATGTACTTTAAAAAGCATTGGCTATGTCCTTGTTCAATCCCTGACTAACTCTTACCTATAATCAAGTGCTAAATGAGGACTTCATGCCATGCTTGACTGCATTCTAGCTGTTATGTCTGTAATCTACTAGTTCTACTACTATGTGAGTCTGTTTGACATTTAATATCCTTTTAATGTATGTATCACTGCCCTAAATTTGCAAACTTTGTTAATATGTCATTATGCAATTATGTAATTGTTTATTCTATGTATATCTGGAGCTTTTCTCCCTGGGCCTCCGCTGAAAAAGGACATGTATCCAGTAGGACTATCCGATCAACAAATGTAAAATAAATAAATAAAATCAATAAATGTATTTATTTTGTGAAGCTGTAGTTTGAATAGGAACACATTAATGACCAGAAAGTTCTATGTTTCTATATTTTACAGTATGCAGTATTTCCGATAAGATATAGATCAGGCTTGAAATAGGTACATTCACATTCAGATCCAAGAAGGAAACTGAAATGAGTGAAACTTAAAATCCTAAAATAATACTGAATGCTTACAAGAAAGAAATAGTAAAACATGATCTCATCACATCAAATGAAATAAAACAATGCTTTATGTTTTAAGGGCAACTCCAGGCATCTCATGTTAGGGATGTGCCCTTCACACTCCTAAAATATATATATTCTAAATCTGAAGTTTCACATTCTTGGGGAAACAATGAATAAAGTCAGGTAACATTGCTCCTACCTCTGTGTAAGAGGACAGATTTCTACAACCTAAAGTGAGTATATATTTAGGTTAATGTGAGGGGTTATAGCCCTCAGATGGGGTGCAGATATATTGGTCCTACAAAAATATTTTCATTTGATTTATTAGCTGTGTGATTTAATGTTTGCATTCACTATTATTTTATAATTTCCATTCACTTGATAGTACATTCTTTTGTGGTTTTCGGGGTTTTTGTTTTGATTTTAAGCTTCAGATTTATGATAGGGAGCAAGCAGAAACAGATTTGCATTTGTTACCACATTTTACAAAATGTTTGCATTTTAATTAGAACTCGTAGCACATTTTTCCTGGTCCTTAAGTATTTACCTGTTCCTAGTACAAACCGCAATCGCAGTGAAACCAATGACTGCAGTACCATATATAAAGTAAACAGGAAGGACAGAAAGCTAATCCTTTACAAGACAAAGAGTGGTTGGTCACCTTTTAAACACCTTGATTTTATAACATTCAATTTATTATATTTTGCATCCCAAGTGCTTTCATTGGCCAATGATGTGGAGTGTTACATTGGGAATACATCCAATAGACCATCTGGTAACCTATGCTCCTTCTGTCTCTTACAGGGACTCTGCTCCTAAAGAAGGATAAAGGCGACCAAGTTTGGCACAACATATTACCCCCAAACCTACCCGCATACTCATTCAGTTTAACGTGTTGCAAAGCAGTGTACCTCTCCCTGTCATTAACTGCAACATTAATGAGAATATTCAAGAAAAGAACATCAACATCAAGGTTACAACATCAGATCATAAATATGGAAATACAACAGATTCAGAAATGAAACCTAAACTGTCATTTATTTAATCGAGACCCTTACTGGTTCTACCTGTATCAGAGATGCATGATGATTACTTCCTTTACTGTTACATTTATTTACCCAATCAATGCTAAGCTATCTAGCTGAATAATGTTTACTTTCTGTTGGTTTAAACATCTGTATTATATTATCACTTAAGACATGAGCATACATACATTAATAAAAAAGAAACAAATCATATTTGCATTTTGTCAATTGACATACATTATACATTACATATATATGTTTTACATCTTCTTAACAACTGTCTTTCAGTCCAACATTACATAATTTGCCTTTCAGGAAGCCATTTTGTAAATTGTATACACAAACATTACCCTTTCTGATAATCTATTTTTCCATTTCTTCAACATCGTAAGCAATATATCTGAACTACAGACATGTTTTGTTTATATACAATTAGCCAAAGACAATAGTTGCAAAGGTTCAGGTTGTAAGAAATAAGATGTATGCTACTGTTTTATTGCCATCCAAATGCATTACCTCAGATAAAGTCAAGGCACATTTCTTAGTCAAGTTAAACTGACATTGTTTTTTTAACAATGTCTGCTGTATCTGAAAGAACACGACGGTAATGTCTCCTGTGTTTTTGTCAAACACTACCGCTGATTTAATTTTCCAGAGATGTTGCCAAAAGTGACAAGCAATGCTTTCTTGACAGCAGGCCTTCCTTTATATCAAGTAGTATAAATATTCCACCCAGGCTTCTCTTGACTGATGATGTATTCTTTTGCCTTCCAGAATTTTTGTAGTTTTAACTCCCCACCTTCAAAAATCAGCCATGGCACCATTCATTAAATTACAGTTCAAATCATGTAGAACTCCTTATTCATGGATAGTGATGCAAAGAAATGTGATGTGTCTTTTGTTTCCTTACCTAGTCTTGTGCAGAACACAGACACAGTACTGTGTGGAATGCATCCAGTGCAGTTGTAACATATTAGCAAGCAGACCTCAAAGCTTAGAATTCGCAAGTACTGCTGTGAGCAAGAAGTCAGGAACGATGCTCTACAGAAGCACTGATCAGCAACTCATTTCAGTGCCAACAGCTAAAAGGTGTAGGAGAAATGAATAGTGTGGTCTCACAGTGAAGGGATGTTTGACAGGCAAACACTATAGGGTGAAACTAGAGCTAATTTTTCAGAAGAACAGGAATTCAAGACAGTGAGTGTTACCTTATATTTCCCTTAATGTATGGGATTAACAGGATGTGGCAATAACAGATGACAGTAAGAAAGCACATGTAACTTTGACCATCTCCACCAATTTTTTTTTTACTTTTTACTTTTGCTTCTCATCAGTGCAACACTGTGGTGTTGATTATTTGCAAAACCTGATGCTGCAAAATGTAATGTGGAATTCAAAACCTGAAGCTGCAAAATATAGTGCTGAAAATAAGAGGTGTATCTTATATTTATTATTTTGCATGTACAGCAAGCAAAACATATTTGTTGCTTTTAAAATGAGGAGACTTTGCTTTCTGTAACATGAGATTTAGGTAATACTGCTTATAAAGGGAGTTAGCTCCACCCTTAAATTGCTGTTGATTTTTATACAGCAATTTTATAAAGTTAGAATGTTAAGAGAGTGTCAGCCTCCAAAGAAGCAGCATTAGTGAAAGTACACATTACAGAATGGAAATTGTGGCCATTTTACTTTAAGAATGTAACTACCTACTTTACTGCAATTTAAGGGAAAATCTACAGCAGCTGTAGGAGAGGGTTATATATTGTTCTTCATCATTCTGAAATAATATACCTGGAAGATGAAAGGAATATAAACTTATGAACCAGTTTGAGACATACTGAGTAGAGTGTGTTATATATAATCTGTAGAAATCTTTGTTCTACAATTTTTGACCAGAGATTAGGCATATAATTGCTTTAAATTATTATATAGCTGTATGGTAAACTTGCTTAACCATGTACTGCAAATTACAGATTGTATTCATTTTGTTAGTTGAGAAGTCATCAAGCTAGTTTTTACACTACACCAACAGAAAAATGCATGCCATCAACTCTACAGCATAGTATGAATACAATGTTGCTTGCAGTAGAGTATGGGACACAAGCGTGAATCCTGACCCTTCTAAACATAAAACTCTGAGTCAGACAAAACATGATAAATTCTGAATCTGACAGATACAACTTTAAATATTTTAGGAGGTCTTCACCCCTGCTAACCCTCTGCCCTTGCTGCTTTTTTGTAGTAACTCCAAGGTGGCTATATTTCAAAGAAGTGACAGTCCTCCTAGGTGACACAACCACAGACATAGTGTGTATGCCCCCATATTCATACTTTTGGTTCCAGTATTCTTAGGACTGCAAGGATAGTTTTTGCAATTTGAATAGCCATATTGATATGGTACCTGAAGGTCAAGAGTCATATAAGTTAATAAGAATCATTTGAGGCAAGCTGTGTGGAGATCATTAAATAATCTATCACAGGAGAAAACACACAAGAACATAGAGCCTAGCCCAGACTGAGTGGGATGCTAGCATAATGATTAAGGTGTTTACCTTAAACACAAGGTATAGGGTTTGATTCTCACATGGGGTAATTGGCTAGGCTTAAAATGGCTCACAAGGGTAGTTAGCCTAGTACTAACCTATGAGAATAATATGCAGTCCTTAAGGGAACATTAGAAATTATGGGATATCCAAAGGAATATTTAGTTATTTTTTACAACAAACTGAGCAGGTTACTGTTATTTCTTTACGTTGGAGCTTAACTGCAGCATTGGTGATAAAAGTTGTGTAGCCAATGGAAATTATAGATTCCTAAATAAATACTAGTCTATCAGTGTACAAACAAACCTAGCCAATAATAGCTGGAATCAAACACTGTACCTTGTATCTGTGAGAAAAAGACCTTAACTATTATTTAGAAAGCATAGTGTACCTGACAAGTATTAAGGCAAGCCTTCAGTACATTCAAAATTTTATGTCAACCATGGTTTACACAAGCCAATACATAAAAGGATATTTACTAAAGTGTAAAGATGTGTAGGTGGGAGAGTGACCCCAAACACAGCTGTACAGATGGGTGAGCTAATGGAGCTCCATAATAAGAACATGCTGACTGACAATAGGGAAGGTGTATGCTATGCCTCAGACACAGACAGACACTATTCGTGTAAATTGCTACTCCACAGAAGTAACTAGAATTAAGGAGAATCACTCTGAATGGGTGGGCAATGATTTTCTTGATGTCTTCTATGAACAGTGGGGAAAACAAGCTTTCTTGGCGATACATCAGAACACTCAGAAGTCACAATAAAAGAAAATAGAAAGGAACACTTCATCACAATTAAATAGAACACAAAGGCAATATATTTAATTATAGCCTTTGATTAAAAGTGTTTACGCTATTAGCCTACTAAAGAAATAGAGGTAGCTGCACACAAAAGCATTACAAGAAAGGGTACATGAGCACTTTTAACTTCAAAGTTAATGAACTGTTAAATAACATTTAGCTTTAGTTAAGTCCCATTAAATTGTTTTAATTGGAACCAAACATGCAGACAATTTACAGAAAATTATGTTTTCTATAAGCACATTTATTCTTAAATAATTTATGCAACTCTACCACTGGCTGGCACCAGTATGTAACACAAAAAGATATATTTGTGTAAGATTGTAACTAATAAACTCCTTTTGCTGTTTTTCTTAAATTCCACGTAGACGAAAAAGGTAGTAGAATACACCTCATGTGTATCCATACAAAAACATGCAACATACATAGTAATAATGTACTTCTTCATGCAACATGTACACTAATAATGCACTTCTGTGCACTGGAAAGCAACTCGAAATGTCTTTAGTATTAAACGTCCGCTTAGCACACTGTCAATGTATGGCTCTGCAAGTACAATAGGCAGAGCTGAATAGCACAATACCATTTTATCAGGTTAACTTGTTTCATTACTGAAACACATCATACACACAAGGGTTAAAATTAGACTACATAAGTCATGTATGTGGTATAAAGCTGTCAAGCACCACAACACATTAACATGATTTTTTTCTGTTAAACTACAATATTTAATGCAGCTTTGAGATGACAGCAAACCTCCAGCTGTATACCAGATATTACAGGCTTCACCTCCTGCCATACGTATTGCCATTTGTACTTCTGTTCTTTTATATTTGCTTTTGAAATGATCTCTTTCTCATCTCACTTTACTTTAAGAAATCTAATATAGTTACTCTTATTACTAGCTTGCAGCTGACAAATCTGAACTTACAATCGTGTTTGGGTTTTTCTTTCATATTTGTATTTTAATCTTTCTTTTTATGAGTCAAACCTTATTTAAACTATTGTTAACTTAGGTACTGTATCACTAGTTTAAAAGCTGGTATGTTTGTACAGCCACAATAGTTAAATAAATAAGTAAATAAATGTCAGATTTGGTAGCAGGTGAACAGTTTATTAGAAAATGGGTTATTGATAGCTGACAATTCCTAAATAAAACAAACAGCTACAGGGTCCACAGTTAAATCCACACAACAGTAACTTGAAGTAACCTGAAGTAAAAATTTCATGCAATAAATTCACAAATACCAACCATTTAATGAAGCGCTTCTCGTCCTGCAGATTCCAAGAACTTCTTCAGATAAAATAACAGCTTTACACTGTTTAAAATATAAAGACTAGAATTTTAAACGCAGTGTAAAGTTGTATTATTTTATCTGAAGAAGTTCTTGTGAGTTACTTCAAGTCACTGCTGTGTGGATTTAACTGTGGACCCTGTAGCTGCTTGTTTTATTTGGGAATTGTTGGTTCTTTCCTGGTTTTTGGTCAAAGCGTGTTAGTGATAGCTGAATTAGGGAGAATCTGTTATATTTAGGTGAAGCAAGTGATTCATTATGTTGAGAATGGAATTGAAGGCAGAGATCTTGTAAGTCACTGTAAACAGCAACAATGACTGTCACTAGATGACAATGAATCTGCAGCATTTCATCCTTTTTCAACTAAAGTGGTATGTCAATTATTTCTTAAGCAAGGGCATTCAGGAAGTCAACATTTCATAGCAGAACCAAGGCTTTGTGAAGATGTCAGTTATGGAAAAGACTCACAATTGCAGAATAGTAATAAGGTTTACAACTGACCGTTGATAAAAATTGTAGTTTGAATTGTGAAACAAAGGCAATAAAACTGTTTACTGTAGCCTAGAAAGGTTATTAATCCAGAAAGTAATAAAAACCTAAATTATTAAATTCAAGAAAGGCATGCACAAAAATAAAACATTATAGGCAGTAGTGCAATTGTATATTTCTCTACCTTTACAGTAAACTCCTCATGTTCATTAATGCTGATTCTAAAACCAGCACTGTGGTTGGTACATCATCTCTCCCAAATATGCATACACATATGCATACACACAGACACACACACACACACACACACACACACACACACACACACACACACACACACACACATGCACAGACACGCACACACACACACACACACACACACACACACACACACACACACACACACACACACACACACATGCACACACCTGCACACACACAAGTGGGCAGGCACACACACACACACACACACACACACACACACACACACACACACACACACACACACACACACACACACACAAATACACAAGTTCATTCAATATTGTTACTGTACTCCACAAACGCAAGTCAGCACACACATGCACTCAATACATAAGTGGAATGATTGCTACATTCTGTGGCACTGGAGCAAAAAAAGTTTTAACTTAAATGATAATCACATTTACTGTTCTGCAAGCATTTAGAAGATGCAACATTATGACTGGGTAACCTGCTTATTATGTGTTCTAGACATGGATGTCAAGAAATTCACCAGCAAATGAATTGGACAGTGCAGTTGTGCAGCGGCAGAGTTGTCTCCCCACAGCAAGAGGTTCCCTGGTTCAATTCTCATTTGGAGTGTCTTCTGTGTGGAGTCTGCATGTCCTCCAGTGTTTGTGTGGGTTTCCTCTGGGTGCTCCAGTTTTCCCCCATGTTTTAAAGACATGCATCTGGAGTGTTTCTCTCTGGGCATCTGGTGAAAATTGGCTTAATTCCAAATCAGACTTTCCCAGTAACCAAATGATAAATAAATAAATGAGTGAAATTTGGCATCCATGTTGAGCACACATAATTAAGGGTTATGACTGCAGACACAACCATAATTCTTTGTAGTACATGGTACTTTATCTGCTCCATGTACTACTGGTTACAACTGTTTTGTCAGCTTTCAGAATCATAAAGCACTTAGTGAGCATTGTCAGAAAGACAGTGCAACTCAGTTTTTTATGTTTGCACTCACCTTTAATGCCAAGCAAAAAAATCCAGATTTTCACAGAATGTCCAGGTTTTTGCATCATATGTTCGGTCCATTCCTCATAAAATTTGTTGATTTCAAACAAATTACCAAAGACCAAAGTCACTAAATAATGATACACATTTGAGTTTCAGACTTTGTATCCTTCAGAAAATGCAGAGGAACAGAAATCCTGTTATTCTAGCAACTTTCAGAGATTATAAAGAAGATGTAAGGGACACATTACCAGCACAGACAAAAGGGAGAAACAAATTTTCACTGAATTTTGCTGGTCAGTACAGGCAGACTGGAAAAGTGATCTATAGCCTAAACAAGGAGCCTAAATAATGTGGGTACTTGTGTGGTATGCAGTTTTGTAAAGCCATCTAGTAAGAGACTTGACCATAACAAGTTAAGCAAGGGGGTGCATAACATTTGTTAAGGATGGTCCTGCACTAAAGTTCTGCTTAACTGATTTGTCTTTTTCCTTATACTGGAGTGGAATCGCCAATTTCCAAACATTACAAAGTAATGACATAACACAAAAAGCAAACGTAGATTAAGTATTGGGTGGGATGCTTAATAAAACGAAGCTGTTTGGAAGAAACAAACAAAAAAAAAAATAACATGATCACACAGTGTACTCTAGTGTCCTTGCCACTTTCTTTTAATAATATTTTTAACATTTAATGTGTATTTACTGTTTCATCCTTTAAAGGCAAGCTTTCAAATGTGTTTTCAACAGAACTCAGCTTTTGTGTCTTAAAAGTTCAAGATAACAGCAAATTTTACTAGATCTAGAAACCGCCTTGTAAAAGTTTAGACAACCTCAAAATGGTATCTATCTGTGCCTGAGTTATTAAAAGTATTTGGGATTAATGCTGTGAAATAATCTGCTGAAGTCCATCCGTGTATACCTAAAGTAGACTTAAGTAAGGTTTATCAGAGGTCCTTTAAGGGAATAAAAGTCACTGTTTCAGAAAAGCAATAAGACTTAGAAAGGTTTCTTAAAAATGTTATTTTTAGAATGAGCGCTGTATTTAAAATTTAAAAACAATGCATGCTACAGACTAATGACATATATGGACATTTTTAAATGCAAGCAAGACAAAAAGATGAGTTTAATGCATGCAGTAATCATAGTATCTGTGACTCTTTTTCTCTGATGTAAATCGTTTTTTCACAACCCCTTGTTATGCAGCATTCATCTACCAGCCTGCTGTGATGAGATTCAACAACTGCCAGTCTGACCAAATGTATCTGCCCCTTTATTTAACTATTTGTTTTAATTAACTGTCTTAATTTGTACAACAGATGTTTATCATTTGATATAAAGGATGGAAAGAAACAGTTTGCATGTCTTGTAATAACAACAAATCCTGACTTATACTGTAGAATGCCTCTTAAGCTCTGAAATGGACTCTACAAAAGTGATCTATAGTTTAAATATTGTGGGTATTTGTGTGGTATGCAGTTTTGTAAAGCTGTACAGTGTTATATCCAGAAACATCACAGCATGGAAAACTTAGAGCTGAGAACATGCACACAATATATCATTTCATTTACTTGTCAAAACAGAAAATTCAAAAGGGTTACTTTCTTCATTTCTCAGAACTAAGGATGGAAAACAAACACTAATCTTTACATTAAAGGAACAGAGCCCATGTGTTAACTTGAAAGTTGTGAATGCATTGTAGTCCTCATAGGGCTGCATGTGGGGATGTGCACTACCACATAGGAATGCACAGAATACTCTCACACAGGAAGAGATGATATCAGCTTCCAGAGAAGGGTTAGGGCCTTTCAAAAAAAATAAATAAATAAAAAATCATATTTGCCTAGATAACAGCTTCCCAAGAGCAGATGTAAAACTTCCCTAGGGGAACAAATGGTTTGACTGCTCATAGTGAGGCTGGTATATGATAAGTAGTAGGGCAGTATGTGTGTGTGTGTATGTGTGTTGGTGTGCGTGTGCGTGTGTGTGTGTGTGTGTGTGTGTGTGTGTGTGTGTGTGTGTGTGTGGTAGTGGGGTAATATGCATTACAAAAAGTTGGTTTACTTTACCACACTTTGATATCACCTTAATTTGGGTGTTCATGAGTTCATATCGTCAGGACAAAATCTGAACTTGATACTTACAGTGTGTGCGTGTGTGTGTGTGTGTGTGTGTGTGTGTGTGTGTGTGTGTGTGTGTGTGTGTGTGTGTGTGTGTGTGTGTGTGTGTGTGTGTGTGTGTGTGTGTGTGTGTGTGTGTGTGTGTGTGTGTGTGTGTGTGTGTGGGTCTACTTCACATCTCCTAAAACTCATTTGCCTGACTTTCATTTCACCAACACCAAATCACCTAATTTCAAAATACTGAAAACTCATTTGACTGAATCTCATTTCACCGAAAGCTTACAATGCTAAATTTCAAAAAACGAAACATTAAACCATAAGCAAACATACTTACAACACTTTCCAGACCTTAAAAACTATCTTAAAAACAACTTACTTACCCTCTTAACAGAAACTGGCCAATATAAAACCAAACTAAATGGGGGGCTATGCCCCCCACACCCCCAATGTGTGGGGCTGTGCCCCCCAACTATATACACACATATATATATATATATATATATATATATATATATATATATATATATATATATACTAACTCCAGGATAGCACTACAGTGGGGAAAAGGGCATATACCTTTTACTTGCCTTACAGTACTCTACACACTGCCACTACTGCTGGGAATGCACAAAACATCCACCATATTACTTTAGATACTTCCCATAAAAATGTAAAGAGAAGTACCCACATTTAAAAACACTACAGCACTACTTTCTACATGACTATCAGTATTCTGACAGTCAGCACTGTAAGTTACAGAAATTATTTTTATTACAAACAAGTCACAGGTGAATTGAAACCCACATCATGTCTATGGCTTACAATTCAGTGAAATGGGGCAGTTTAGTCTAAACATTGGGAAAGGAACTTGTTTTTCCTTTTCAATCTTCTGTAGGTTTGATGTTTAGTTTATTCGGCCTTTTATATGTTAAATCTTATTTTTGTCTGTTGGTTTTGTTTGACATTAAGGGCAATCACATATTATTTCTTGTAATTGCTGTAAGAAACGCACTAGACGTCTTAGGTAGGGAAAAGCAGTACACACAAGGGAAGTAAACTACAGAGGAGAAAATAAATTCAGTGGTTAACAGATACAGAGAAAAAAAATTATTGTTTCCTCCCAACTGTGTACTTTTTATATTCTAACCTATATGTGATCTTGTGAAGTCCTTTATACTAATATTATAATATAGAGCTCAGAAACAGTATATTTTTCAATAATGCTACTGATGCAAGATTACAACTTGGCTTGCTGTTCTTCGTTCAGCTACTTAGACTGGAAGGCACACATTGTACACATTTCTGTATTCATTAGTGCAATCATTTTATAGCCTGTGTAGTGCTTAAGGGCTACTGCTGGTCTTATCACTATGAGTGTCTAAATTAGACTCAGGAGCACCTGTTACTGTGACAGCCTTAGTGATTTTTGAAACATAGTTCATTCTATGCCTTCTACATTGTATTGCAGGAACATGGTATAACTAATTGTATGATTTGATTAGAATTATGGTGGATATTCCAGTAACAACAGGCAATAGTGACTTAATTTATCAAAGAGGATATAGCAGACATTGAACAAATCCCAAACTTATCATGCAAAGCTACAGAACTATCAACAGAGCAAAACAATCTCAAACATTTTATCTTGTATTTTTTTGTAGCTTGACATGTTAATATACACTACATACAAGTACCGACTGCCAGATTTCCAGAAGAGGGACCATAGGAAAGGTAAACCATCTTCAACCTATAAGTCAGTCGACTCATGTCAAATGTCACGACAGAACCAAATGAGAAAACTAATGACTGGAATAAACAGGTGCCAAACTTGGTGACAAGCAAAAATATAGCTTTCAGATTGGTTTATTACAGTATACACTAAGACAACATTCTGATCAGGTCCATATTCTCCAATGACCTCATCAACTGAGACCACTTTAAGGAGAAGAGAAAGCTAACTCTACAATGAGATTATGAAACATTGTAAAAGACATTTTTTTTTTTTTGAGGCAGGCAGCCAGTCTTTTATAAATGAATTTATTCAGCTAAAGCTGTAGCATACACTTCTAACCAGGAAAACACTATAGTGCACGCTCCTTAGATTCAATGCATGGAAGTAATACATACAAAAACAAAACATTGAAATGTTATTGGAAATTACCCTGGTCACTATTCACATTAACTGTCTGATATGTAAAGACAGAGTTCAACAAGTTCAGAGGGCAGTTGTCACATATGTATGGTGGTACCTGCCCTCACTAGACATAAAGCAGGGTCCAGTAATAACTCTGCAAAACTGAATGACTCCTTTCTAGTACCTTTCATAACCTTCTAACCTGCACTTCTCACCTTTACAGCTTCAAGCCACTCAAATCACAGATGTGCTTCTACACTAAAGGATATAATCAGGTTTAAGCAGGTTTCTGGGAGGTACTATCTTAATAAAAGTATGTTACTTAACTTGTAATAGTGACCAGCATACATGTAAATGAATGGAAAAGCTTGACAAAAATCCATTATACTGAATGTTTTAACTTTGTCTCCAACGTTGTTATAAATGGCAATTAGAATAAACAAATCACCATATTTTAAGACACTATTCTCTTCAAAATAACACATCACCCCAAAATCCTGGTCAAATGTCATTAAATTCTTCAAATTGGGTAGATGCTGCCAAATGCAGCATCAACAACATATCATTGCATTATGATGCCTGCAAAATATCCCAGATAACATTCAAATAAAGGATAAAATGGTCACACAGACAAACCATTCAGTAAAAACCCAGCCAAGCTAGAGTCTTCAGAATCCACATAACTGAAACACTGGTGTATCCTTACAAGGTAATTTGTAAATATCTTATGGGCCTCCATTACAAGGGGTTTAAGGTATTACAGAGTGAAGACTCTTGTTTGGCTGAGCCTTTCTTGCAATTTATGTACATCTATATATATATATATATATATATATATATATATATATATATATATATATATATATATATGTATGTGTGTGTGTGTGTACACATATATTTATACATCTATATATATATATATATATATATATATATATATATATATATATATATATATATATATATATATATATAAACTGTAAAACTGTGTACCTCCATGAGTGTCCCAGTCCTGGGATAGTAAGACCAGTTAAATGCCATTAACACCTCCTATTAGTAGCCATTAGTTCCTACCTTTAGCTACACTTTTCCTTGGCATTGTAGTGGAAATGGCTCCCACTTGAAATTACACAGTCAAAAAGAGAGTGTAAAGAATCTCCCAATCTCCCACTCCCCTCATCTGTGTGTATGTGTGTGAGACCTGAATTGGAAGTCCTGCAGACCTGCTAGTACATTACCTTGAATCCCACTGTAATGGCAATGTAATTGTTATTATAATGAGAAAACATTTTTTTTCACTGCAGACTTTTGCTGAACTTTTTAAGAATTTCCAGGAGCACTGTCTGGTTAAATGACATGATCAGAATCACATGCAGCAGGAAAATGAAGGTAGAAAGAATCAGAACTTATATGCTCGACTATAGTAAACACCTTATTAAGAGCTTAGAGCCGTATTCGTCTGCACTTATTGCCAAACCTTCACTCTCTTCTTCATTTTTTTGATATATCACTAAAGATTAAAAGTCACTGAGGTTTACAGTTAGTCAATAATGCCAGTCTTTAGAGTTCCACATGGGAAAGATCTTTTATGTTCAATTGTCCCAGGAAGAAGGAAACCTGTAGTTTTCACTGTACTTCTGGCAACAGAAAACCAGGATTTTGAACAGAAGACAAGGAACACATGCTAGCATGATTTTTAGTGACATCTACCTGCTGTTTGCTACATATGCTTGATCAGTTTCATGTTTTAACCAAGGTAGAACTCAAGGTACTTCAGCTCTGGATAACAAATGGTCTCCCATCAGATCTTATGTCATCTGCAACAGACTGCATGGTACTGGTCCTGTACTGATTTGGGTGCAAACCTTTCGATACAAGTAGATTGTTTCATTCATAAAAAATGGCATAAGTTTGACAGCAGAAAGCTTAACCTCTATGTAAGATGAAAAAACAACCATATACTTAAAATACCATGAAACATAGCTTGGACCAAGTGGGGCCCATGTCTTAAATTGCCTGTAATCAGAAGCACAGGGAGAACAGGAAGTCTTTTTTTTCATAAAATTGTTGTTTTCTGGCAAACCACTGGCAGATCATTGAGGTTGATATCAGAAGATAATGACAGTTAGTTTCATACTTCATACCCTTCAGAAAATTCATGCTAATGCAAAACCTGCATTTCTATCAATTTTCTAAGTTTGTGAGAGCAGTACTTAAAAGTGTCCTTATTTTGTGCCTTTGTACCCCCATTATTTTTGGCTTTGTCCAGATTTCCTGATCTAAGAGGGTGAGAGGTATGTGTCCAGTGGTATGGTCCGAACTTACACAGACCTCATTGCTGCCAGGGATCACTCTCACTCTTCACTCTCTCCCCCTGTGACGCGTGCACACACACACACACACACACACACACACACACACACACACACACACACACACACACACACTTCCTCATTCATACCTGCATTCATTCACACATAGCTGTCTCTCTCTCTCTCTCCCAATCAAACACACACACAGTCACTTCCTCATTCATACTTGCATTCATTCACACATTGCTCTCACTGTCTGTCACACCCACACGCCACACACCCATTTACGCATTCATTCATACATCGCTCTCACTCTCCCTATCTCACACCCACATGCCACACATCCACTTATGCATTCATTCATACATCCCTCTCACTCTTCTGATCTCACACATACACACACACAGTCACTTCCTCATTCATACCTGCATTCATTCACACATTGCTCTCACTCTCCTGATCACACACACACAGACACACACACACACACACACACACACACACACACACACACACACACACACACACACACACACACACACACACACACACACACACACACACACACACACACACACACACATATACACACACACACACACAGCCACTTCTTCATTCATTCCTGCATTCATTCACACATCGCTCTCACTCTCCTGATCTCTCTCACACACACAGACTATTTTGCTTTCATACATGCATTCACTCAAACATGCAGACAGACACACACACACACACACACACACACACACACACACACACTCATACAGGCATTCACTTACCTGACGGCCCGGTTCCAAGTGCTCCATGGCCTGGTACTGGTCCACGGCCCGGTGGTTGGGGACCGCTGCTATACCTGATGCCAGTTCTGCTAAAAAGCTATAATGTAGGTCTAGACTTAGTTCGCCGTGAATCAATAAGCTTAGCTGCAAAATAAACTGCAAACTGCTCACGGTTTATTTTGCAGGTAAGCTTATTAGTTCGCAGCGCCCCTGTGAGGAAGCTGTGGCTCCCCAGGGCACCACGGCACACACTTTAGGAACCCCTGGTAGAAGATTGTTACATTTAAGACAATTGCATTTGTGGCAGAAAAGAATAACTCAATCAAGTACATTAAACAAGACAAGAGCACGGTGCCAATGGATTGGCAATTTTTCAAAGCTATCATGATTAAATCTATAGGGACGACAGTAGCAGATTCATTTTCTTATCTTAAACTGGGCTCATAAAGGGAATTAAACAGAGCTCTAAATGTTCAGGATGTTCCTGTAGTTACTGTTGGGCATTTTGTTTCTTAAAACTTTGAAATATCATAGAACTGGTGTATGTCTATAGCTGTCTAAAAATTTGTTGAACCACATTAGTGACTTTTTAGATCACAAGTACCACCCCTTCAGTAATGTATTGATAAGCAGAGTATCAGAATGTGCAATCATATCAAGTTTTGAGTGAGACAACTATTTTCCCTTTTGTTATATTATATCAGTGTTCCTCTTGCCTAAATTTTTTGTACTGCTTTTACCATCTGCCTGCCTACAATCAAGCCTCTAAGAGGTAATCATCCATGCAACAATGGGGGTACTTTGTGTTTTCACTTGCATCTTGGCAATGACAGAATTGTTCATTTACTAACCTAATCCCCAATCCCCCTACCCTCAGTAATGACATGAGTACTCAACATGAGTGATGCTTACACCCACAAATCCTTCCCCACACATAGTGACAGGTGCTACCATCATCAGCTTAGGCAATTTCATTCACATCTTCCAAACTCCCCCCCCCCCAACACACTACATTACAATCCCCTGCTCTCCAGTGGGTACCTATGGTGCAAACCAACCAGGAACAGTTGTCTCTCAGCCCAGGATGAGCATGCCCAGGATGAGCATGCCCAAGATAAGCATAGACAGGATGAGCATTCCCAGGATAAGCATACCCAGGATGAGCATGCCCAGGATAAGCATACCCAGGATGAGCATGCCCAGGATAAGCATACCCAGGATGAGCATGCCCAGGATAAGCATACCCAGGATAAGCATGCCCAGGATAAGCATACCCAGGATGAGCATGCCCAGGATAAGCATACCCAGGATAAGCATGCCCAGGATAAGCATACCCAGGATGAGCATGCCCAGGATGAGCATACCCAGGATGAGCATGCCCAGGATGAGCATACCCAGGATGAGCATGCCCAGGATAAGCATACCCAGGATAAGCATGCCCAGGATAAGCGTACCCAGGATGAGCATACCCAGGATGAGCATGCCCAGGATAAGCATGCTTGTGCTGTCAAGTATCTGAGCTTCTTGTAAAGCTTAGGTCATCTGGGATGTAGTCAGGGCTTTATCTTCAATACCATTTTATAATCTTTACTTATGACTGAAACTTGATGAAGTACAAGCAACTGTCTTAATCAATCATCTGCTTAACTGCTTACTGAGATAATGAGAACTGATTTATTTATGTTATTACTTTCCCATTTCTTAAAGGGTTAAAAGAACAACAGTCACTTATCCCATTTAGTGGTGGTGGTACTTTGACCCCAAAGATCTGCCATTTTTAACAATTCCTGACCATGCTGAAACATCTGTGTAAATAAGAACTTTTATACTCGTGGCATAATAGCTGCTTATCATTTGGCAGTCTGTCAAGGAAATACAGAGTGACAAGGAGACATTTACTTTACTACCTTGATTAAAATCATTCAGTAATAGTGGTATTTAATTTAATGTAGAAGTATTTAACGTGCATCTAATTTCATTTTAATAGCAATTTATACTTTTTTATAAAATAAATGTGCCAGTTTCCATTAATACTGTTTCTAATAGTAATTGGTACCCCCTTAATTCCCCTGTTAAGAACTACATGATGGTTAAGAAGGCTAAGAACCCATTTTACAAATGGTGTTAGGGAAAATATAGATTTTGCATACTGAATATCAGGGATTTGAGATGTGATTACATAGGGAAGCATTTGGTATGTACATGTGCACCCCTTTCACAAATCACAAATGACCACAGTCAAGCAATTTTAACTACTGCCAAGAATCTAAAGTATTAAACTATATACTTTTCTTTTCTTCAGAAACTGGATAGATAACTGAACTGCACAAAAAGAAATAAGACACAAAAGGGTGTGCATCATACAGATTTTCCTGTATGTCTAGGGATGTTCTTAGATACTTACTCTAACAACTACTGCCTTCTGTGCCTTTGGAATACAATAAAATCTTTAATTATTAACTACGTCTTTCTCTTTCTATGTATAAATATATATAAAAAAAAAAAAAAAAGGATTTGCCATTTTCCTCACTGTAGTGCGATCGAGGAGTTGGTATATTTAAGTTGTATGGGATGTGGGGGTTGCAGGGGGGCTTGCCTCCCTGCAAAATTTTGCAAGTAAGTTGTTCTGTGTTTTTATCACTTTTTTGGCAATTCAAATCTTCGGCGATGTGGTCTCGGCCATATTGTTTTTGGAGATTATAACTGTCAGCAAAGTGATAGTGATTCATATATATATATATATATATATATATATATATATATATATATATATATAGGTTCATAGGTTGATAAGTTTTTTCTTGTAGTTTACTTTTTGAAGGTTTCTGCAGCACTGCCTGATAACCATCAGATATGTCACATACACACACACACACACACGTATATATATATATATATATATATATATATATATATATATATATATATATACATATTAAATATTTTACTATTATTATTATATGGTGGGATCTCTGTTATTTAGTTTAACATGTCAGTGACAAAATATTACTCTTTAAAGATGAGCTAATTGTTTTATGTCTTTATCAGTGGTGGGTATGTATATTTAGTTTTATTCTTTGACATAAAACATCCTCTCCAGCCAAACTGAAACATTTTTTGGTTCATAAAAAGCTTTGGATTTTAGATCAATAGAAAACGTACTTTGTAATGAAAATATAGCCATAACTGTAAACATTCTGAATCTCAGCTAAATGGTGTAAATCTTCAGGTATCCTTTTTGCATTTCTCCACATTTTTTTTTCAGTTTACCTTCAATCATTTCTTTGCAATTTACATTCAATTTATTCTATTTTCACAAAACAGAAACATGTGGAACATGAGTCATAGAATTATTGTTACAGAACATCACTTCATTATTTGGATCAAGCTTTTTGTTGTAGTTGTTTACTTTTTGAAGGTTTCTGCAGCACTGTCTGATAAACACCAGATTGTCCTTCAGTCATTCAGATCATTCATTCTCTACTATGTGAAAGGCAAACATGACAGTTCAACACTCAGGCAGCTATCAGATTGGCTTGTGTGCATGTGTATGTGTGTTTGTGTGTGTGTGTGTGTGTGTGTGTGTGTGTGTGTGTGTGTGTGTGTGTGTGTGTGTGTGCGTTTCCTCAGCCCTTTTCTTTTCATCTCCCTAGCATGCATACCTCTCATTGAGGCATTGGCAAGGGGACAAGCAATGGGATAACCATGGAGAACATCACTTGCTTCTACAAGGGATGCTGCCTTCAAGAATCCCTCCTCCATCCCCACTCCACACCAGGGAGATTGCGCTAACCTGTGTGCCTTTGAGTGCATGTAAACTTCACCCCCTCCCGTCATCAGAGGTAAGTGGGCCACCCCATTTCACACCACCTCTCTCTGTCTGGTTCCTCCAGTGTAGGGACCAAGAACTGAACCTTGATCACTTGGGCCACAGTCAAGTCTCCATCTCTCTGAGCAATGAAGCTAGGAATAACCTGGTTAAGTTATACAGAAAAGAATGATGTGGTTTCAAAATTCTGCACCCAGCAAGTGACAACAGCCCATATCATTGTCAAGGACTTAAATATGCATATCTCAGGGGAAGGAGAATGAGAAAATAAAGTGAGAGAGTAGTGTCCCTGCAGCCAGCAGAGTAAAAGTCCAATGCTGTCTTCTTTTTCTGCTAAATGCATACAGATAGTTGAGATTAAACATGACAAAAGAGGAAAAAAAACATACATTAAGTCACAGGATGAATCAGTTGCCAAAATTGTCAAGGTCTTCACCTCCCATGTACAAGGTACACGTTTCTATCTTTACCTCCAGCCAAAGTCTGTGTGGAGTTTGCATGTTCTCCTTGTGTCTCTGTGGGGTTCCTCCCACTTCTGAAAAACAGGCTGAGTGTTTTCATCTCTAGCTCATTAAAGAATGGTGCTGGATCAATAAGCTACTGGCTGGCTGGTGTCCAGTTGCCCAGCTTGGGTCACTGCCATAGCTTTTTTGAGTGAAAGTTGGACAAAAAACAATCAACTTGCCAAACATGAAGTAAGAATTGCTACACTCAGTGTAAGCTCACAGACAGGACAGAGCTTGGAAGTTCATTACATGATGGTAAGGAGGAGGCTGGACATCCTATGCATTCAGGAGACAAGACGAGTCTAGTACTCAGGAGGAGGACAGGCTAGAAACGGTGTGGGAATTGTGGTGAGGGACAGGCTTCATAAAACAGTGAGGGATGTCATCAGAATTAGTAAGACTCATGGCAATTAGACTCCAACCTAATGATAGAGCCCTAGAGCAGGGTCATGATAGTGAAGAAAAGAGGGTAGTCATACAGCAGTTGCTGGACCTATTAGAGAAAGCCAGACAACATGAATTGGTGTTGATAATGGGTGGCCTGAATGCACATATCGGAACATAGAGAGAACAGGTTAATGGGACTTTTTGGGTCCACATGGGTGGGGCAACAGGAAAAAAAGGAGAGGCCATTCTAGACTTCTGTCTGGCAAATGGCTTGATAGTAGCCAACACATGGTTCAGAAAGAGGGACAGTAACAAGATCACAGACAAGAGTGGCCAGTATGCAATTCAGGTAGACTAGTCAGGAAAGGGCACTGGGGCACAATGAGAGATTGTAAAGTCATCCCCAGTGAAACACAGCAAAAAACACCAGTTGCCACAGTCAGCTACAATCAGTGGTCAGAGAAGGCTAAGAGAAGCACAACAGTTCAAGGAACTACTCAGTTCTCTAGCACCTCAAGAAGAAAAGGAATAGGTAGAGCTGAAGAAGAATGGCAGCACCTCAAAACAGCATGGGCTAGGGGTACAGAACAGATACAGAGCTGAGCCGTTTATGGAAATAAGGTACAAAAGGAAAGTTGGTGGTGGACTACAGAAGTCCAGGAAGTCATCAAAAGAGAAAAGGAGTGCAGGAAAAAGTAGCAGATAGAAAAGATGGACCAGGTTAGGAAGGAATACTAGTTCGCTAACAAAGAGGCTAAGAAAGGTATTGCAATATTTAAAAAAAAATGCATTAGAAGCACTCTGCCAGCTTCTGGAAAGTGACTCAGTAGATTGCATAAAGAAACTACATCAGGTTGCAAACCAAATTCAGGAAAAGTAAAGAAGATAGTTAAGCACACATCATAAGGGATGTCAGCAACAGCCTGCTCACCACTCCACAGGACATCAAAGGCAGATGGAAGGAGTACATCCAGAAACTTTTGAGTGAAAAAAAAAACAGAATTTGTACTGCCCCAGACATAGCCTATGGTGAGAAAAGAGGAGGTAAGAACAGTACTAAGGAAAATGAAGTCAAGAACAAAGGGGCATTCACAACTATGGGCAGTACATCGACATCAAACTCCTATTACACTGTATGAAAGTCCTGTAGAGGGTGATTGATAAAGTGGATACACAGAGTAGTTGAAAATAAGATGGGAGATGAGCAGTTCGCATTCAGATCAGGATGCAGCAAAAATGACCCAATGTTTGCAGATAGTTGAGAAGAAGCTAGTGGTGATGAATGAGTCCAGCTAGGCTTTACTAGATTTGGGAAAGCATATGACAAAGTCCCAAGAAAGCTGATTTGGACAGTCCTACATTAGCAAACAGGTTGGAGGGGATAAGATCAACAAAGTTGCTGTATGCAGACAATGTGGCAATACAGGCAGACTCTGAGCAAGAACGTCAGCAAAAGATAGGTGAATGCAATGCAAAACTGAAGTTACATAGGATGAAAGTAGCTACAGATAAGACAGCAAATGGGGGAAATCAGAAGAAGATGAGAACTGAGGTAGTAGGGAAAGTAGTGGAACATGTTAACAGTTTCAAGTATGTTGGAGGAGAAGGGAAGTCTGAATGAGGAGTTCTAAGCTAGAATCAGAGGGGCTGCAGCCAACTTGCACAGGGTGTCAGGGGTAGTGTGTGTGAGAGAAGAATGCCAAAGAAGCTGAAATGTAAGGTGTACAAAACAGTGGTGTGACGAGTACTACTGTATGGTACAGAAATCTGGAGAGTAAAAGAAATCAGGACATAAGAGCAGATAATTAAGTAACTCCAATTGCAGAAAAAGTCAAAGAGAACTGATTAAGGTAGTTCTGGCACATGTAGAAAAGCAAAATACAACCTGGTGAAGATGATTTGTGACAGACAAGAAGAAGACAAGAGGAAACAAGGGCATCCACATAGATTTTGTGAGAGAAGACCTGTGGCAGTCAGGCATGAGTGTTGAAGAAGTTAGGAGAGTGGCACTGAATAGACAGAGATGGCGACAACTGACACGACACTCTGACCCCATGTATAAAATGGGAATAAGATAGTCGTTGCTGCTGATGATGATAGCATGGACCAGCATTAGACCCCAAATTTGGACAGTATGACTTCATTATAAAGGATAGTCAAAGGTTACTACCTAGCAAAAGCAACAGACAAACATGGCCAATTTTTCCCTCCTTCTCCTTGCCGGGGCATTTTTATAATGTCTCCCTGATGTAGTCAGAACAGAATAACAATAAAGAATGGATTGATCAGATATTAGCTGCCATAATATACTGCCTGATAAATGGCAGTATGGAACAGAAGCATCTTAGTACTCTGATAGCGCTGAAGGCCAAGCAGTAATAGTAGTAGTAACATTTTAAAATGCTTATCATATTCTGTAAATAACAGATCACTGCATATGTGCCTTCAGTAGTGGGTAGGTCGTGGTATTTCCTGCTCTGATTGTCCTACTGTGGCACATTTCTGAATCTTTTCTCCTTCTTACATTCAGAAGTATATCAATTAATAGCATATATTCTGATGTGTGCCAGACTAGGCAGAAGCACTCAGCCCTGTGTCATTCAGGCAAACACCATCTATGAGGCAAGCAGAGTCTGCAATAAAAAACAAAAACACAACAAACAGGTATATAGTAAATAAAATACCTGCCACAGTCAAAGGATAAACAGGTTATCCAGACACAAATGGGGAGTGGGAAGGTAAGAAAATACCCACGGCAAAAGTTTCCACTATAGACTGAGACAGCAGAGCACACATGTCAGAGGCATCCTGTGCTTAGCAATTTCAAGAAAGAATCTCAGGCAGTAAGGAAAATAATGTTCTGGAAGCAGAGGTGTGGTGGCCCAGTTTCTGAAACATGCATTTATCACAGCAATATTGAGTCATGGCATCAGAATCCAAGCAAAAATGCATGGTAAAGGTGTGAACTGATGGCCCACTGTCCAAGGTGTAAATGTCCACAATGAAGAAATATGGAAGAAAGCACTGAAAGAACTCGTATCCCCGGTGGAGTATCCTATGCAGCAGTAACATCCAATGGACAAATTTTCATCCAGATGACAAAACACAGTGCAGTTAACAATCTTTGCAAACTCCAGCCCCCCACCTTCCCACTGCAAAGTAGACAAACTGGTCTGTCCTCCTGAGTCCATGCACCCTTATCTGAAAAATGCTGAGCTGTTAGTACACATCCAATATATGAAGGTTCCACTCTTCCATGGATTTTTCTCTTTGAAGAAAACAAGATGAATGAAATGATGATAGGACTGGTCTGACACATCTTTTAACAGGAAATGTGGTTTAGTCCTTTATTAAGTCTTAGAGAAAGACAAAGCAAAATTCCCTACAAATAAGGCCCTGCAGCTCAGAGATCCTTTGAGCAGAGGTGACTTGTTATCAAAAATGCTTTTTCTACCAGAAAAAAATATCACTGAAGCAGTCAGTTTTGAGCTCAATAACCTTGAATCCTGCTACAAAAAAAAATCACAAAGTTTGCTACTAATTAGCCTTACAAGACTCAACACTGCCCTGCCCTCTCCCAGCTCAACTGGCTAGAACTCTATAATATTTTATCACACAACCAAATGACCATGGCCCACAAAATAATATAACAACCCAATAACTGCCCCACTTTCTTTAACCTTGTCCAACCTAGTACCATTACCTGGTCTCTCAGATCCCCCAACAAGCTAATGCTAAAGGTATCCCGCTCCCACAACTACCATGGTGACTCCCTTTACTCCCACAAAATAGCCAAATTGTGGAACTCCCTTCCACAGTACATCACACAAAATCCACACCACCATGAGTTCAAACAACTCCTGAAAAATTACCTAGCCAAACACTGGCTTTGCTCCTGTCCTTCTCCAGGCTAATTATACTACCTCTCATACCTTAGCCTGCTTTACCTCCAAATATACTCTCTCCATCTTTGCTCTAACTCTGCTGTCCCATAACAGCTTGCACTCTCTTTTAATTTGATTGACAGAATTTTTTATTTTGATTCCAGACATTCTGTGCATAATTATCAACTCCATGCCTTTCATCACTGTAAATATATATATCTATATCTATATCTATATCTATCTATATATATATATATATATATATATATATATATATATATATTTATCTATATATATATATATATATATATATAGATAAATATATATATATATATATATACCGTCTCTGATTTTATTTTATTTTGTGCACACTTTGTAATTAGTATTTCTAACCTAACAATAGTCTTTGTAATTAGTGTTTCGGTTTAAGCTTACAGACTCTGTATACATGTGCACTACTGTTTGCATTCTATACTGTCTACTGTATTATATTAATTATAATTAATGTAAGCTTTTTTACTGCTTGTGGAGCTTTTCTCCTCGGTCCTCCACTGAAAACGGGCTTCTGGCCCAGTCAGACACTACCCTGTAAACAAATGTAATAAATAAATAAAATAAATAAATTAATAAATAAATAGCAGCCAATCAGAGTAGAGGGATTCATCAAAGGATAGCAAAGATGCAAACCAACTTTTAGCAACTGCTTAACCAACTTCTGCAGGCCATATCACTGCCAGCCACAAGATCATAATATGCAGAAACTCCCGAAGCATATATCCTGACCATGAAATTCATATAATACAAATCATACAGGTGTCCGTGGTATGTCTGGACTTCCTACAAACTTTTAAGATGAGATGAACAGATATAGACCTCCTGTGTTCCACTTAAAAGAAGGTGTCCATTGAGTGGAAAGTTTCCTGGTAACATGAATCACAAGCCACTGCTAGCAATTCCATCAAGAGAAATGCCTCAAAAGAAAGAAGGCTGGTCCTGAGAAGAATGGAATGTTTAGTCTATCTAATGAGTTCGTCCTTGCTTTGTACTGGGGATACTTACCTTTACTGACAAGGACCTGAGAAACCAAAGCTACATCGCTTATTAAATGCCATAGCATTACTATGTCACATGTAGGCCTTTGTCCTCTGAATTTTGTGATTAGGCACAGAATCCAAGTGAAAGGTGCAAAGATGACTAAAATTCATCCCTGCCATGGGAGGCATGCCCTGTGAGCCGATCATTACCCTAGTGAACCAAACACAAGAGGGGGAGCACCATGTTCTCCCTCATGGAAATGAGGAAAAACTTATCCAATCAGGATTCACAAATTGTTTCTTCAGGATGTGACTGCAGCTAAAGTGATGCCGCACTCCACGGCTCATTGTGAAACCTGTATCTTCTTTCACTGTACTTGGAATATGTGAATGTACCACAATGTCTATTCATGCAGCATTAGAAAATCCACAAGGTAAACACGAACTCCACCAAAAATCCAGCAAATGGCAAGGTATAGGTAATGTAGAACAGCAAACCCGTTTATTACACACTAAACGACATAAGACAAATATCCACATATAAAAATTCACTGAATGTTAAGCGCTTTCATCTGCCGATTGCAGACTTCATCAGAAGGATATTTGTCTTATGTCGTTTAGTGTGTAATAAACGGGTTTGCTGTGTTGCTGCGTTTACCTTTATTACCTATACCTTGCAATTTGCCGGATTTTTGGTGCTATTCATGCAGCATGCCATTTTCTGGTTGTATGACTAGAAAAGGATAGGCTCTGGTCTCAATATTCCCTTTCATAGAATTTAGAAAGGAAATGCATTATTTGAAGTTCTAGCTAATTTAAATGGCACCCCATTTTCTGGGGACTTCACCTTCCTTGATTCACAGAGGAAATGTTGTATGTTTCATAGCCTGTTAGCAACCACTGATTATCAGGACCCATCTGTTGCAGAAACAGAAAGCCCACATTCTGCCTCGTATCATCCACTCTAAGTTGCAATAACAAAGGTCTGACATAAAAAAAACTGTATTAGAATGAATGTCTTGTAAGCAGTGACACTCATAGCCCACTGTACCACCTCTATGTGTAGAAGTGCGTGTGTGTGTGTGTGTGTGTGTGTGTGTGTGTGTGTGTGTGTGTGTGTGTGTGTGTGTGTGTGTGTGTGTGTGTGTGTGTGTGTGTGTGTGTGTGTGTGTGTGTGTGTGTGTGTGTGTGTGTGTGTGTATGAACAGAAATACAAACAGTGTGGCTGCCATGATGCCTAAGAGGTCCAGAAGTCTCCACGTTTGGCCAATTTAATGCATCTCCACCTAGGATACTATGGCTATGGATTCATGAGTCATATCTATGGAGAAGAATGATAAATGCTGACAATTATGTAATTCTGTCCCACTAAAGAAAGTTTTCTGAGCTGAGATCAGAGATCTGTCTATCTACAGTGGCAGTGGGTGCATGAAACGTCACTGTGGGACATCATTGATTAGTTTCCACTCATCAAAGGCACCATTAGTCTAGGGAATCCACTATAAGTTTTCAAAAGTGACCTTACCATGGAAATATTACACGATGCAAGTTTACTTAAAATGCAACTCACTGGCCCTCTTCTCAAGAAATCTTGATGAGTGGATGGGAAATAGAAAATTCACCGCAGGGAGCACTCCAGTGGCTTTACTCAAAGAAGGCACTGGGAACTAAGGTTGGATGGCACGATGCCAGGGTAAATCCTATGGGCTAGGCTTGTAAAGGCCCCAGGACCATTAGCCTAGTACACACCTATGAACCTAAGAACCTATGTGTCTGTGAAACTACTGCCAGAATCATATAAATGTTTATTTTTCAGGGGGCAAAGCCCTTTGCTCCTTTCACATAGGGACTTCATTCTCCAACCCTTCTTACTTATGCATACCAGCCCCACTTTCACTTCAGGAAGTTTGGTTGAAAGAGTATTCACTTGGCTGATTAGATTCCAGTACAATGTAGACATTCCTTTACAGAGCACTGCTGGTGATAACAATTCCCACTCACTGTGTTGTACCATTTTATGTTTTAATAACTGAAATGAAGATTGTACAGTTAAGGGGGAAGGGAAACCGTTTGCATTGCAAAATATTAATGGGTTCCCATTATTCATGGCTGTGTGATCTCAGTATTTGTATACATTAGTATCAGAACTGTCAGGGTGTTGCTCCCCTGCAGATAAGGGGTGTACATGCCTCCACACATAAAAATACTTCCTTTCTTTCTTAGGAGCATTTTGGGTTTACTTCTTTAGGCAATCTGAGTGACAACTCAATAACACGGAGATTCATTGTGTGGGTTGTTTAGTGTTGATGTGATTATCAGTTTGTTTAATTTGGTGTGCCACTCACTGGAGAAGCTATAATATATGAAAACATAATGAGTAGCTTGAATTAGGATGGCCTAGATAAATGACAGGAGGCCTCAGTTAGAAGATGTGATAGGGCTACAAGCAGCCATTTGATAGGCAGGGGAATGCATGGATGGAGAATCCACCACTATAGCTAGCACCCTGGTAAATAAACTGAGTGCACAGGTGAGACAAAACAACACAGTTTGTATTCATAGTTGTGACCATTCAATGCAAGCTGAAGCAATATGACATGCGGTTGCCTGACAGTGATGTGCCAGAAGCATCCATTACATCCAACAACACTATCCATGTGCCATACACTAGCAGATGCAGGACTGCCAGTAAAGTCACTGTCCAGAATTTCTACCAGATATGGCAGCTGCAGTTCCTGAGGTAAGATCAGAATGAAGTTTCCATTCAGGTAAGGAAAACGCATGACCAGCACCCTCTGCTTTTCACTAGAGAAGAAACAGGAACTAGGGTCCTTTTTGTGCAGCAGAACCTAGGCCTATTTTATCAGTTCTGCAGAGATGGTTGTGTCTTTGAATGCAGTTATTTTTGGTAGAGGGACTGATACCCTTATGAGATGACCATCAGTGATCACATGTAACACCAAATGAAAGTTTGTGGTGCTCGTAAAGACTGATGCAAAGTCATAGAAATTCTCCCTCTATGAGCAATCAAAGATGAAGGTTACATCTGTGAGTTCTGGATGAATGATTTGCTTAAGACGTGCAAAACACAGATGTGGGAGGTAGCACTCCCCTCCCCTGTATTCTATGCAGGTTGGGGGTTTGTAATATTTGTGAGAAATGACGTGGCCTGGAAGATGCTAAAGGGGCTGGATGGCATCATATAGATGCTCAGCAGTGGTCAGCACATGCTTTGTCATTGAATATCATTAACCAAATACTGGAAGGCCTATTTAAAGACAACCTTGCCATTTAGGCTCTCCATACAAGTAATCAGGGATCAGTTCTAACTGCTCAAATTCTGGTCATTATGGGCGGAGCCTAGACGGCCAACTGAGAGAAGTGAATTTTGAGAGCTCCATAAACTAATATAATAATATAGGAAAATGTTATTATTTTCAAGTTTAAAATGTCAGAAATCTATAGATATACTACTAAACTACATAAATATCAGTTTTGGTAGAGATGTACAAAAAATTTCCTGTCAAATAACTTGGAGATATTTTGAGTCACTGAATATGAACAACTCAAGGAATTCTCATCCAGATGCTGCTTTGAAAAAAGAACTGCAATTGATGACATCTACCTTTCAGGAACTATCTTTGAAGATGGATGGCTTTAAAAATGACTTAGAAAACCTCAAATTAAATCCTCAAAACAGACTGATTCTCTTAAGGAACTATTACAGCAACACCATAAAAAAATAACACATATAAAGACTTCTATAAATGACATTGAAAGGAGACTCAAAGAGGAAGAATTCCAAAAAGAATTTCTGCTTAAACAGAATACATGGCTTGTTAACAAAATAGATGACTTAGAAAACAGGGAAAGGAGAAACAACATAAGGATCTTTGGTCTGCCTGAAAACACTGAAGGAGAAGACATTATTTCATTCTTAACAAACTGGATTCCTGAATTTTTATACTTGTAAGAGGGACTTTCATTTGGAATTTAAAGGGTGCACAGAGCACTGAGGAAACCTACTTCTAACTCAACAAATACTCCACCTAGATCCAGATTTATACTATTTATTTCATTTCTGGACAAGGAACTAATATTAAAATCTGCTTGGAGAAAATCACCCTTAAAATATAATCAAAGCCTGATAAGGTTTGACAATGATTATTCTTCCAGAATACTAGAACAAAGGAAAAAAGTCTGGCCAATAATAAAACTGTTGAAACAAAACAACATTAAAGCACAGATGGCCTTTCCAGTCAGGATAAAAAAACTTTTCGTCAGTGAGATGAGAACCTTTAATGACTTAGAAGAAGCTACTATATTAATCAAAAACAACAACATAGTGTCTATCCCAGAAGAAATGGAATGGATGGCCCCTACTGTTAAAAGAATAAAATAAACAAATCCTTGGACTGATGCTAGAAAGAAGAAACAAAAAACTGATTCCAAGATAGCTGTCCCAAAAAATCATTCTTAAAACTACATCTCTTAAAGTATCAACTGATATGGCACATCACTTGTCATCTGCTTTTATTTATAAAAGGAGTGTTTCTTAAACAACTGAGAAACAGTAATGATTTATTCAGAATGTTCAAAGAGTCCAGCAATTCTTCACAAACAAAGGTAGGTTAAGATGGGTTACTATTTTCATTATATATAAGCCAAACAAAGCAACATATAATACAAACATAGACATTTCTATTCCCCTACTTGAACTCAATGAATACTTATCTTGTTCATTTTTCATTGATTTTACTTATAATAATTTAAGTAATTAATTAACTAATTCAACAAGGTACCATTCATCAGAGTTCAGACTAAATGTAACAAATTAATATTATATGTAATAGTAGTAACAGTAGAGTGTTTTGAAAAAAAATGATGTCATGGAGACTAATGCCTTCTTCTGTTAAAGTTGCAGTTAGAAATGTCATGTATATCCTGGTTAAATAATAGTAGCAAGCGCTTAGTACAAATGCCATCATTATTCTGTCTAAACATAGTTAATATCAGTTATGGCAGATATTATAACTCCGAGTACTGTTTGATCAATCCTGATATGGTGTGCGTGGATGCAGCCAAGTCTGGCAGCTAGTACAAATGGCATTATTATTCTGTCTAAATATAGTTAATATCAATTATGGCAGGTCTCATAACTTTGAGAGCTGTTTGATCAATCCTGATATGGTGTGCATGGATGCAGCTGTTTCTGGCAGCTGTTGTATGTTGCTGTTTTAATCTCTGGGAAGCTGTGGGTTGCGGCTTGGGATCAAGGTTTACTGATGCTTGTGTATTAGGAAGAGACATTTGGTGTTTTAACCTGGATCCAGGGGAAGGGGGTGGATAACACTGTAATTTGAGATATTTTGGTAGAGAATAGTTTGTTTGTACATCTGCTGAGTGACAGGTGGCAGCTTGTTGGGAGTTTTTTTTTTTTTTTTTCTGTTTGCTCTCCGTTCTTTTTCTGGCTACTGCCTCACTAAAAGGGAGGGAATTTAGGCTTGAAGTGACAGTGAAGTGAAGCTTTGCTTCAGGTGTAGCGCAAAAATAACAGAAACAGACACTCCCAGGTTGCTATGGTAATGGAGACAGAGTGATAATAATGCTTAATGGTTCTGATGAGCATCCGAGATGATTTTCGGCAATGAAGTTTTTGGTTAAAAAAAAAAATAATAATATATATATATATATATATATATATATATATATATATATATATATATCTAAGGGGCTATTCTAAACCACATATGCACATATTGATGGTCTCCCAACACTTTGTTTAGCTCATTAAGTTGATTATTGATAAAAATAAATAAAATAATAATAGTAAGCGTGATTTTATATTTAAAATGTACTTTGGTCCAAACACATTAAGGACTTACATAAGAGTGGAAGTCTGAGTTATTGTGAAAGACTAAGAGCACTTGGTCTTGTGTAGTACCCTTTGCAGTGGTCTGGGAGGTGAGCTTGCTTAGACGTGCTGGGCATATGGGGATAGCTGATTCTAGGGATGTTTGTGGTTGCCAGGAAGTGCTAGGGAGTCATCAGATTTCCTTCATGGAAATATCTGTGGGAATGGAAGGTGTGTTGAGTGGTTCACTGGCAGAGTGGCCACTGAATGGAACAGGCTAGTAAAATGGAACAGGACAAATACTGGTTTGGATATTTTAAGAACAGCCTGGAAACATCCCACATGAACTGGTGAATGGTATTCTGGCAAAACTGGATGGGCTTTGTTGCTAGTGCTTTAAGTACTGATATGTGTGTATGTAAGGATGGAAATATGGAAATAAGAAAGTAGAAGGGTCTCAGAATTTAAAGTCTATGGACTGTATAAACATGCTTGGAAGGAGCTAATAATAAGAATAAGCATTACAGCTTGTGGTCTCTCAAATAACTAAGCAACAGCCAAATAAAAAAAAACACACAATAGTTATGTAATGTATGATTTTAGTAAATCTAGACATAAAATATATAGTTGTCATATAAGATGAAGCAGTCTGCTGAATTTAGATATTAAAGACAGGATTTAATAACATGGGCTTGTGCATAATAACACTACTGTCTTAACTTGTCATAAATGACATACACTACACTGAACATCAAGATGATTTTCTTATATATGTAAATATGCATAACACATCATGTAATTGCTTTAACGTAAAATGTAGTTTTTGTAACCCATCATGGTCATATATAATACTTAAGTGGTTACCAAGGTAACTGATGTTTTATACATGACATCAAACAGAAACAATAGAAGCCTGAACTTGAAATTTTACAGAATGTAACAATCTTTTTCTGAACAAATAGTATTAAATTGACAACAGACACTCAGTTTAATAACATGGGCTTGTGTATAATACCACTACTACTTTAACTTGATATTAATTACATACACTATATTGAACTCCAAGGGGAAGCATGATGATTTTCTCATATAAGTAAATGTGCATAACAAGTCATATAATTGTTTTAACTTGAATTGTTGTTTTGTAACCCATCTTGACCATATATAATACTTAAGCTGTTACCAAGGTAACTAATGTTTTATACATGACATCAAACTGACATAGTTGTTCAAGGGAAACAATAGAAGCCTGAACTAGGAATGCCACAGAATGTAACAATCACATTTGGAACAAATAGTATTAAATTGACAATAATCACTCAGTTTAACCTTTGCAGATTATACAAAATAGAATGTTGCCATTTAAATCTAAAAACTTTCAGTATATGCCATAAAATGGCAATTTATCAATATGGAAACAGAACTTGTAGTCATTAATCACAATAAGTGAATTTGTTGTTTTTAACCTATAATTTCACACATTTTATAATAAGAAATGACAGATATGAAAATCCTTATATGTAGGAAATGGGGGGAAGAGGGATGCACTGCTAATTAAAATGCACTAACTTTCATTAATGTTCACATAAAACAAACTTGACGCTTTAAGTAAGTTAGCAACAAAGTGATTACTTAAATGCTGGCAAACAATGAAATATAACTTCTGATATATCCAGTAAAATACACTGTATTATAAACATTAGGTATACATATTATTAGGGTGGACATGGTGGTGCAGCGGTTAGTGTTGTCGCCTCACAGCAAGAGGTTATCCGGTTCAATCCTCGGCTGGGGTGCCTTCTGTGCAGAGTTTGCATGTCCTCCCTGTGGTTGTGTGGATTTCCCACATCCCAAAGACATGCTGTAGGTAGATTGGACACACTAAACTGGCCCTAGGCGTGAGTGTGTGCGTGTGTGTGCCTTCTGTGAAAGGTTGGACGCTGGGTTGGCAACTCAACACCGTAAAACTCCACTGCCAATCATGAGCAGACAGGTGATAAATTTGGTTATTAAAGGAGAAATAATTATTTCTCTGACAAAATTCTAATAATTCTGCAATGTAGTTGGATAAAGGACTGTCACTCAAGAAAGTATATAATGCCTTAATACCATCAATACGTCTGATATTTGTATATAAGCTGGTTGCATCCAATGTCACCCAGGACATATTGGAATTCCAAGAAACTGACTCAATTTTATTCAAAAATTAAACATATTTTTTATATAAGATTCTAGCTTACATACAAATGTTAACAGGAAATTATGTAAAACTGTTCCTATATTGTGTAAAAAAATAGTTGGTTGCAGCTACTATGGGTCTTCGTGGAGGGTTGTGAAGATCTTTATGCAATTTTGGCACACAATAAAATGTTGCCATAGCACAACCCTCAATGATGAGCTTTTTGTTCAAATCTGCTTTTGTAAAATAGCTCAATCTAACACCTTTAGCCAACAATAAAAACATTGTTTCTTAGCTTCTTAATAAACATTAATATCAACAATATTATAGATGGTAGTGTTATTGAAATTTTGGTAACACATCTGCATATACTGTTTGTAGTGCAAAACCACAATTTTATTGCCTTTGTCGGCCAGTTTTATTATCAAATCTTTCCTTGCTGCTAGTTCCTTTAAACATCTTCACTCTTGTTTAGTTAAATTATAAACAATTTGTATCTGATTATCATTAAATTCCTTATACTTCTGCTCTATACAGAAATGTAACATTGCAGAAAAGTTTTTAACATGTTCATTAGTATACATAGGAATAAAACTGCTTCTATATGAAATACCAGATGTATCCAATAAGCAGTAAGCATTTATGTTGTCAAAATTTTCAGAAACATTAACATCATCTATTTCAGACTCACAAGAATAAAACGTATCATCTTCAACAAAATTAGCATCATTATTACACTCTATAGAATTAAAATGACATTGTAAATGCAATTTCCATGAAAAATGAAACAATTCCTGTAAATTCATCGGAACGAATTTTGGACCAAGACTTAGCACAGTATATTGTTAATCTGTTAAGGAATCTCCAGATAAATTAACTACCAAAGGCAACTCATTATTACAAGAACTATTGCCATCTCCCATTTTAGATGTATGTTTAAATTGTCCTTCACCTGTAAATGTAGATGCTGCAGTTCCTCTCTTTCTGTTGTTATATCTTTCTTCTCCATAGGAGCAGAAATGCTGTAGATGTTGATAATCTGATGAACTTAGGTTTATCCATCAGATAAGGAATGATTTTCATTCCATGGCTAGTGGTATCTTAGTTTTGTTAACATTTATTAATTTAAATTTATTTCACAAAAACATTTGTAGTATGCCTGACCAAAACATTACTTTATTGGTTAACACTCAAAGTATAAAACTGATAATTTCCTTTAAAAGCTCAAACATATACTTTATAGTTATCAGTGAAAAATGTTTAATAGTCACAATAAAACAAAAAAATACATAGGCTAAATAACCTAAGATGGATTTAACTTTATTATCTTTAAATACCAATTGCTTAAACAATCCTAGCAAGAGATCAAATCTACTGAAATATTTAAAACTGAACATAACACAAATTGTCTTCCTTCAAGAAACTAATTTCAAAACAAATGATGATTACAAATGGAATCCTAAGGAATATATGATATTGGTGCAATCCACTTATAACACCAAGACAAAAGGAATAACATTTTATGGACAACAAATGTGATTAACCCAGAAATCATTTATAAGTATGAAGATAAAGAAGGCCTTATGGCATTAGTAACAGTTAAATATAATAACAGAATATGGACCATAGCCAATCTATACTGGTTCCCAGGCATTGGAACATGAACTGTTAAAAAACACATGGATTTCATTTCCAATAATTATAAAGGCAACTTAATATTAGGAAGAGATTTTAACTGTATATTTGATATTTCTGAAACTACAAATAAAAGACTGCTGCATACATCCACTGTATCAAAAGCTTTAAACAAGTGGGTAGAATAATTTCATCTTGTAGATACTTTCAAATTTAGAGAAGATAAATCTTTGTTGTTGTCCCATCAAGATCACAGATTTGTTACCTAAACCAGAATAGATAAAATATTTGCTGCCCATGTTTTACACTTTAAAATCATTAATTTCTCAATCACTCCCTGCCCCCTTTCAGACCACAATTCATTGATACTAAAATGGGTACAAACCATTAATCTTTAACTCCAGAATTCCAAGCATATATAACTAAAATTAAAGAGTTCAAACCCTGGTTATTATCTGAATTACAGTTCTTCTTAGATATTAATTACACCACAGAGATAAATAAAATAAAGATATGGGACTCATTAAAAGCTTACATATATGGTAAAACCCTAACTTGGTATAACAAAAATATCAGAGAATGGGATTCTGAATTATTTGATCTACAATCCAAACTTTTGTCAGTAAATGCTGAAAAAAAATCAAAATCATTTGGAGATGAAAAAGAAAGTAGAAGTATTAACCAATAAATACAACAAAATTCTAACACATAAAACTAGTTTAGCTTTAAAAAAAATTAAAAATTAATACCTTGCCCACTTCTACATAATTTATCTACAAGAATCAAAATACAATCAAAAACGAATAACATTAAAAGTATCTTCCATGAAAAGAAAGGTAAAAATGTTTCAGATATAGGTGACATTCTTGATGCCTATAGAAATCACTATATGGAACATTTCCAAAAATAAAAAATATATATTGATCAATTAACTCTAGATGAAAAATGTTCTAATATAAAAAAAATACCAGAAAAATTAAAACTAGATCTGCAAGTACCCATATCATACAAAGACATTACAGATACAATAAAAGAGGGTAAAAATAATAAAGCTACAGGTATAGATGGCATAATTATGGAAATATATAAACTTTTTCCTTCAAAGATACTATCCCTCTTCCATAAAACTCTATTAGAAATTCAGTCACAAGCTTTAATACCACCTTCTTGGATATATTCCTTAATCACACCAATCATAAAGGAAAACAAATCCCCAAACCTCTGTACCTCATACAGACCTATATCATTATTAAATAATGACTATAAGATATTTATGACAATGTTAACTAACTGAATGAAAATACCATTATCCAAAACAATAAATAATGATCAAACTGAATTTATATATCATAGACACACACAACAATATTAAAAGGATAATTTCTCTTATAGATTATGTTAATAAAGAAAATAAAGAAACACTCATAACTGATATAGAGAAAGCCTTTGATTGCCAAAATTGGGACTATTTATTCAAAATCTTAATGCTATTAGAATTTCCTGCATCCTTTGTTCATCTTCTAAAGAATATATATATATACAAATAATTTAGTGCATGCCAAGTTAGATTCTTTTACCTCTGAATCTATACATACAACAAAAGGCACTAAACAAGGATGCCCCATGTCACTGATTCTACTTGCTCCGGCTATTGAAATATTGGCAGATTCAATTTGTAACAATATAAAAATCAAAGAAATAGATGTTTATGAACAATGCGATTCTAAAGTAATGCTATTTGCTGATGACATATTACAAACATTATCTAGAAGAATTAGATACATTAATTGACAAATTTCACATGACTTCAGGACTCCATTTCAATAAATCAAAATCAAAATGTTTATTTTTAAATAAAAAGAACTGCACACTAAGGGGGATCACATCATAGGGAAACAAGAATCTACCTTAAAATATCAAGGAATTGAGTTATGTAAGGATAATAATGAATTAGTCTCAAAAAACTACAATAATATCATCAATACAATTAAAATCTCTGTGGAAAAATGGAACAAAATAATATTAACATTTGAAGATAGACTGCAGTTAATAAAAATGTTTTTACTGCCCAAGATCCTATATATAGCCTTGGTAATACAACTGTTACCAGAAGGGAATATACTTAAAGAAACAAATTCATGCCTAATAACATTTCTATGGTTTCCCAAAAGAAATAGAATAGCTTTAATACATCATATCAGACCATGGAAATAGGGAGGATTAAACTTTCCTGATATAGAAACATATATAAAAGCATCAATATCTAAAACAATCTCAGATTGGATAAGTCCAAATTACTCTGCAAATTGGAAAGAATTACTAATTGTAATATCAATAAATGAATTTGATTTACAAAAAAAATAAATAAATAAATAAAAACTATTTACCGTGGCACATATGTGTTAGTATGCAATATAACATAACTAAACCACTACAACTCGTATGATTAATTATTACATTGACTCATTTAGGAAAATTATTAATGCAAATATAGATTTAAAAATCTGGTTTGATCTTTTAACACCATGTATAGTCAAAAAGAACTTTCCACATAAAGTATATAGAGAAATTATTAATTCCTGGGAACAGAAAGGATTTGTTTGTTGGCTCCAATGTATTAAAGAACTACAAGTTTTAGATATGCAAGAAATAAAAACAACATACAAAATTCCGTAACAGGACTGGCAACCTTTACAGAGTATTCTGTCATATTTGCAAAATTTAAGAAGAATAATTAACAATTCTTCATTTAAAGAAATACCTAAATTTACAAAATACATATATCAAATCATATATAATGACTTTGACATGGGAAACAGTATTTCAAAATTTTACAAAATATTGATAAACTATAAAACAACAGCCAAAACCTCATATTGGAAATATATAACAAAAGGACACTCAATATAGTTAAATGACGATATTAAAACAAATATCTTATTATAGATAAAATATACATCCTTTACACAATACTGGAAAGTTTTTAATTGTAAATGCTTGCACAGAGCATTCTTAACCCCAGACAGAATCAGTAAATTTAGTTCTTCCATAAAAGGAATATGTTGGAGATGTGAATAAGTACACAATGCACATTGGAACCACATTATTTTTGTGCCAAACTTAAGTCATTTTGGAATGGTATTAACTTTCTACAAGCTTTATTTAATGAATCATTTTATTTAACTAAAGTCTTGTGTTATTAAATGTGAACGAAGGTCCTCATTTGAATAGGTCAAACATGTATCTAGTATGGAATATACTTGCAATTTCAAGAAAGTGTATAACAAGAAGATGGAAACAAACACAATACCAATTTTGGAAGACTTCTACAGCCTACTGAAGACTACAGCATTATTGGAAATTAAAATTAAAGAACTGGCTATATCCAAAGCCATTTATCAACAACCCTTGGGGAAAACTCTTATAGTTGATTGACACAATACGATAATTGATCAGACACTCTGATAATGGATTGAACATACTTATAAAGTAACTGCATGCATTAAGACCTGTTATAGTGTCAGGCTAATGTAAACAGTGTACATAGGTATTTAACATGTTATGTATAAATACTATGGAATTCATTCAAGTTTATTTGAAAATAAAAAATATTTTTTTGAGAAATTCTGGTCATTATAATACATTTTAATGTAGCTCAGAAGGGCAGACAGGCTCTGTGAGACCACAGTTTGTGTGACATAACTTTGCACTTTATTGAGTGCAGGGTGGTCTTTTCCTCACTGTTGCATGACCATAGATTTAGTATATATGACACTTTTACAGAACACCAAAACACAAACTCTTCTGTAACATATCGTCATGCTTTGATATGTTTCTGTTACAGTGGCAGCAGATTGCACAGCTCCTAGGCATTACTAGATAATCACTTGTACTTAACATTTTGCTGCCGTTCCTCTTTAACTACAATACCTTGAACTTTAACTCATTAGCACTTACTTACCTAAAAATACCTCAAGTACATTAACTACAAGATTGTCACATAAGGTCTAGTTATAATCTATTGCATGTTTGTATATCTATGACATTATGACATAATCAAACAAAAAACATATTTTATTTAGTATGTGGTTCAGTTTTAATTTTAAGACATGGTCTGAAGTTTTCTTAAAAAAAAAAAACAAGTTGGAAACTACAGCTGAAGTAATAGATTTAGACATACCTTGAATTTGCACATTTCCTTATTTATAATGCACTTGCTGTCTTCTTTTATCTAAACAAGTCTACTGCATATGATCATTAGGTGAGTAAGAAGGATTATTTTTCATGCTAAAATGTAGTAATAGGTCTTAATGGCTGCACGTGTAATGCAAGGTTTAGGCATGGTCCACGTGGTCCCTATAAGAATGCAAATTCTGAGAAAAGAAATATCTGCAGATTAGATAAATCCTGCATTGTTCACAAACTCAACTGACACAGCAAAATCAAATAGAGGGACTTGTGCAACAAATTGTGCGATTATTCTAAGTCAATATGTTGTGAACAGGATCTTGCAGGTGTTGATGGCTCTTCATTGTGTACAGAGGGGTATATACCTTTACATTTTCATGTACCATCTGAATAAATGGATTGTGAATCATTTTTGCTAATTTTAAATATAACTATTTTTAGTGGAAGTTCTATGAAACTAAATGAATTATAAAATGGAAGTATTACAGGTAGGATACTAAACTGCTTTTTCCTTTATTTTAATTTTGTGCATTTGCTGTAGTGAGTCTATTAGTTGTGATATTTTTGTAAAAAGGGGGATTTTTTTGTGTGTGCTATGATTTCTTTTTATACTAGTTTACTGGTATTTTCTCCATGACTGATAATGAGATTTAAACATTGACTAGTAATGTTAACCAATGAGATTTAACCAGTGACTAGTAATGTTAGCCAATGAGATTTAAACAGTGACTAGTAATGTTAGCCAATCCATGATTTCCTCTTTTCCTTTCCATTATCAAGCCAAACTGGAGTAGGGAGTATAGTTAAGAAAGAAAAATCACATGACAATGTTTATGAAACAAGACTGACAAAACACACACACACACACACACACACACACACACACAACTGTCACTCAATGGGTATAAGGCAGACAACAGTGTTATTTGGAATCTGAGTAAGTGGACGTGGTAAATGAAATGGAACCAGCCAGAAAAAAACATTAGCAAAAACATAAAGGAGGCCTACAGTAATCTATTAAGACACTAAGATGGGAAAACAAAAAGAAATAAATATGTGTATAGTACAAGTGTTTTGAGAAGAGAATAAAGCAAGACTTAAAAAACAAAACAATAAGGAAAAAGAAACAAGAAATTAGACTTTATGCATGAATGTGAATGTGACTAAAATATACTTAGAGATTGCATTTTATAGTGGAGCCTTTAATTAAGCTGCTACAATTGATACATCTCCTCAGGATGTCTCAGACTGCTTTAACCATTTCTTTACTGAAACAATACAAACCCTAGCTAGCCAACTAGCTCCTAGGTCCTCTGACCCTGACAATACCATCCCTCTAAAACAACCCTCATTTAGCCTCTAACCAGTGCCCACATCTCTCGGTCGCTCTCTCCTCAAAAAATGAAAACCCATTGCACTCGCCACTGACCAACTTCCCGCTGAGTACCTCCAAAACTCAGCTGATGCCATTGCCTATCCTTTATCGATTATAATTAATAGGACCATAACAGAGGCAAAAATTCCCACCTTATGGAAAACAGCCTATGTAATCCCATTACATAAAAGAGGATCCTCACCGGATTTCTCCAACTATAGACCAATTGCTATACTTTCCCCACTGGCAAAAATAATGGAAAAATGTGTACACAAACAACTCATGCGTCACCTAATCCAAAATCACCTCATGGCCGATACCCAACATGGATTCCGATCACACCACAGTACAACCTTGGCCCTCCTGACTTTCACCAATACCATAAACAACAACCGTAACAACAATTATATATCTCTTCAGCCCTCTTCTTGGATCTCTCTAAGGCTTTTGATATGGTTGATCACCAACTTTTGTTACACACCCTGAAAACTTTCTATCTAGATTCCAAAGCCCTACTGTGGTTTAAATCCTACCTCAATGGGAGGCAGCAGGCTGTTCGCTGGAAAGACAAGCTCTCTAACCTTCTACAAAATACCCTTGGAGTGCCACAAGGCTCAGTATTAGGGCCTTTACTGTTTTCCATCTTTATTAATGACTTATACACTGTCATCCCAAATGTCAGCTGTATCCAATATGCTGATGACTCCACCCTGATGTGCTCTGCTACATCTCCTTCGGAACTGAGGTCTGCTACCCATTCCACCTTTAATACCATAGAAAACTGGCTCTCTGAACGTCACCTGTTATTAAATCCCAAAAAAACAAAAATGCTGTTTTTCTCACCTACACAAAGGTCTGCTGCTTTTACCTTCAACATTAATGTGAAGGATCACACTGTTATCTCCCCCGACCCCTCTACAAAACTACTAGGAGTCATTATTGATAATAACCTAAAATTTGACTTTCATGTCAATCCATTAATCAAGAACATCAATAAAAAACTAGGATCACTGTATAGAATAAAAGCCTTCCTAACCCCTCCAGCCAGGATTGCCATAGCCCGCACCCACCTAATCTCAACACTTCTATATTCCTCCCCCCTTTTCTCGAATCTAAACAAGTTGGTCCTAAATAGATTGTCATCCTGTTACAATTACATTGCCAGGTCTGTCACTGGCCTGCATTTAGGACACACCACTGCATTAACCTCAAACAGCTTAGGTGGCTAGAACTTCCCAGTCTAATCCAATACAACCTTCTGACTATAGCTAAAAAAATTCTCTATAATCCAGATTATATACCATCCCTAAGGAATATTATAACCCCTCATAACAATCAGAGACTGCTAAGATCCTCAAACAAATTACTAATTCAGACAATCAAAATTAACAATGCAGCTGGGTATGCCCTCTTTGCAAACTCTGTAGGCAGAGTTTAGAATCTCCTTCCAGCTGACATTACTTTGCTCTCCTCCCTTTGTCAATTTAAAACCAAACTCAGACAACATCTGGCACTAAACTGGCTTTGCCACTGTAACATGTCTGGTTAACCCTCCTTATAAATGTATATAATATATTACTTTCTGCCTACTGTCAATGTATTCCCCTGACTTAAACCAGGGATAACTATACCTGTGAACTTGCCTATCCCATGTTTTTTTCATGTAACCTCTGTAAATAACTTACCTGTAATTATGTCTACATTGCTATATTTTTGACTCTGACTACCTTGGAGCTTTTCTCCCCGGGCCTCCACTGAAAATGGACATGTATCCAGTCATCCCAGGCAACAAATGCAAAATAAAATAAAATAAATAAATAAATAAAATTAATTAATGTTTTAATTAGAGGCTGTCCAACTGGGCTGGGATCTATTGTCAGTGGAGCGTTGGAGAAAAGGTAGCTATCTAGGTTTTGTTAAAATAGGGCTGTGCATTTTCAGAAGAAAAATGTCTTTACGCTATTTTGGCAGTGCATATCATTGGATCTAAGATACATCCACAGGTAAAACTCAAAAGATCAGCAGCTGATTTTAAGTAAATCAATCAGTCAATCAATCCATCAATCAATCAATCCACACTTCACATGGTAGTTCATTGTTAGCATGTACCAGTCACAGCAATAGAGCAGGTGCAGTAAAGAGTTCAAGACACACAACAGATGATATAAAGCAGATAAACAGAATAAAATGTCGCCTTCCTTTGATATAGAAGAAACAAACTGATTTGGGAGGTGCCTACCCTCTAGTAATGGGATGGCAAACTGGAGTGCCATAAAAAGGAAAGGAGCATATGCATATGTTGATATATAACACAGTTCTGTGTTACACTACCTGCTCATACTGCTCCACTCAAAGAAAGAAAACAGTATTTGTGGCAAGGTGATACCAGGACTTTTTAATGGACTTGCGCTCAACAAGCTAAGGTAATCACATCAAAAGTGACACATTATCTGCTCTGTACCCATTTCACAGGGGAAGCAAAGTGTGAGTATTAGTATTCTGAAAAGTCCACATCATATCAGTGTAACAATATGTATAGCTATATGAAGATAACATCAAAAACAAAACAAGATGAAGGCATAAAATTCTAGCTTGGTATATCTGATATTTATGGATGATGGCAATAGTGCACAAAAGCAACAAAGATTAGGTTTGTATTTGTTAACATGTTGATTTTTGTACCGTACTAAAGGATGTTTTCCTCCAAACTTCCAAAACTACACACACTTTAGAAAAATAGGTTTCTGCTTAAAGACTTAGGAGCCTGCTTAATTTGCTATTATGTACCCAAAACATTTATTTACCAATAAAGTCTACTTTTTAGACTTTTTTGCTGCTTTATACCACCTGAGGAACAACACATCACCTAAGGTACATTGTTCAAAGTATGTTAGAGGTATTTCAATGAAGAAGACCATTTCCTATCACATAAGATTACCTACTCATTTGTGGTCAAGAGGATTATATTAGAATCAAAGCTTCTTTAATGTTCCTGCCACAGAAATTAAAAAAAAAAAACAGGATAAAAATGCACAGCATAAAGCACGTCATTTTTTTTCTGAGATAAAACTAATTTTAGAAATCCTTTCGTATGGATGTGTGACATCTTTTTCACTCCTTCCACTAATGATGTTGCTCATTTTTTAGTCTAACAGCTTGTACCTCCTCCTTCTATTTCCACATTATTGGGTAGTAAACATATTCTAGGTGTGTATGAGGGGACAGATGGGCTATAAATATGTGCTGTATAGCTAATAAATCTAGATTTGCTTCCTAGTATCTCAGGTTTCATGCACACTATGACTAAATAGTTCACAAAGCTCTGTTTCTTTCATAGCTTTACTTAAGACAATGGACACAGTCATTGGACATAGTTATGAAGGGCAAACAAACATTTTGTAAATAAATAAATATATTAACTGCTACACTGATTATATTTCAAAGAAACATAGAGACATGTAAACAACACTAGGCAAGTCATCATAGGGGCCATAAGTTACCTAACCATATACACCTTTAAGTAGACACTTAAAAGTTCTTGCCTACAAAACTGTGGTGTAAACTTGCATTTACCCATCCTGTTTTTAAGACAAGCCTTACAGGCACACAAAGTAGCACTTTGCTTGACCTGCAGTAGTAATGTATTCAATAATCTGGAAATGTGATAAGTTGGGAACCTATCCCTGCATTGAGTTTTCTTTATTTTTTTGCTATAAATATATGTCCCCTTGTAAAGGTGTTTGAAAAACCACTCATTTGGATCTAATCCTCTCATAAACTGCTTTACTACCCAAACAATACAGTTTTGTTACTGCTTACCTCCTAGCCCTCTGGCACGTAATTGTCTTTCTCCAAGAAGTACCACTCCTAAAAATATGAATGTGTGCTTTTTCAGTACTTATAGTCCTTGATTTCCCTCAGGATCACCTTATGTCCTTCCTTCCAGCCCCCCTTCCATATTATGTACTGCCTTTTTATTTGCAGTAGTCCACATTTCAGACTTACCAATCACTTTCTGCTCCATGTACACTGTGCAATCTGAGTACCAATCATGATACATTTTAAGCACATTTTAACAGAATGATTCCACTTTTAAGTTATTTAGAGGTGGGGAGTTACCAACGTAGAAAATTATGAGCCGGTTGGGACTGTAACTACTTTATTATGTGTTTGAGGCATGGATACCAAGAAATTCACCTCAAGTGTTATCATCACTGACCTGCTAATAATTCTTTGTAGTGCATGGACATTTATTTCTCCATGTATCACTAGTTAGTGTAAAAATGTGGAAAAAAATCACAAAATATTTTTCTGGCATTCATAGCTGGTAAATCACTTGGTGATTACTGTCAAACAGATAAAAACATAAGTCATGTATATATTTTTTTAAGAAAGTTAGAGATAGATTGGAGGAACAGCAGGCAGAAACAAAGCTGTTTGGGAATTCTGCCACTGTGGTTTGTTGGCTGGCACTGTCATTTCTGTGGGACCCGACTATAACATCTCTTAGAGGGTGGTTACCCATTGTTAAGGGTGGGTTTTTCTCTACTATAACTGCTAAATGAGTTTCATTTTCTGGATATTGGAATGTAGTCACCAAGCTCCAGACACTTCATTTTTATTACCACCAGATTTACTATTAAAGGTTACAGTGCATTTGTCATCACTGACAGCATCAGATAAAAATTGGGCCTATATTATATCATCGAATGTTTAGGTTGTCGAACACCTCACTGTCGACCCCTAAACGTCAAAAGCTACAAACCTTGAATGGCCAATTATGCAAATTCTTTTACAAGGAAAAAATTTGCTTGGCCGTCATCAGGAATTTGCCCTTTTCCCCTATGTAGAGCGATCTTGGAGTTGGTATATTTAGTTTGGGGGGTGTGGGGAACGAAGTCCCTCACTTGATTAGGGTTTGAAAGAATGTTTTGTTTTTCGCAGGCCAAGCAAATCTTTCCCCTTTAAAAAAATTCACGTAATTGGCTGTTCGCAGTTTGTAGCTTTCGATGTTTAAGGGTTGACATTTAGGTGTTCGACGACCTAAACATTCGATGATATAATATAGACCCTAAGAATTTCCTATGATGTAGTCAACTTTGTTTTAATATTACATGTCAGTGCATTCCTCCAAAACAATATTTCTATTTCAACCACTTAATGAACAGGAGAGATGAATATAGGAACACAAGTTCAGTGAGTATGTGCTTGTCTTTACTTTCAGCCAGTATTGTCTTGAACTGCAGCTAAGAAAACAATATTAAGAAAAAAAAACTCATATTGTTGCAAATTATCTGATCTGCTATCCACAACATTCTTGGACCTTCTACTTTCATTACTCATCTAACTGGCTCCATCCATTAAAGTGATACATTCCAAGTGCTGTATTCATTTGGCAAAATATTTCCCCAAGTAAGACCTCATTTAGAAAATATTTAGCATGATTGAGCCTAACAAAAGTCATTACGCTTTAGACACCACACTGCATTCCTTTCCCAGTCTCACCAGCTGTCCTGTCAGAACATTCACCACTTCCTTAAACTACAAACTGACTCATTTTTATCAGCTCTAAATTAGAATAAGAGTCCCACATAACGGAACTGAAATGAGTTGAGGGGAACACAGTATGCCATGCGTTGATTCACATACTGTGATGGCAGCTTTTGTTATGGATCACAATCTCTGCTCAGATTACCCTTCATGTACAGAGTAGAATCAAAATACATCCACACACTTTGTTTGTCAGAGGCAGAAGAATTAATGAAAGTGTCTGACAGCACACTCCTCTACTGCTTTATCTGTATATTAAATGGCTACTGTGTTTACACAGAAGCACAGATCTTTTAAAAATAAAACACTGAACAACACAAAACGGGTATCCAAAAAAATGGTTTGCCTTGTCTAGAATGCCATCTAATTTGACAGTGCAGGAAAAGACTGTAGCGTGCAAAATGATGAACAAAATCATGGAACTTATCAGATAATTGAAGGATAAATGTTGGCATCTCCATGGTATAGATGCTCCTGTAGAAATATATTTTCTTTATATCTGAGTCTGTAGTCAAATTCTATTAAACAAGGTGGCTCTTTTGTCTACAGAATGCTGTCAGTACAGCCTAGGACATAGCTTTGTAACAGGAAGAGAGACGTGACAAAGACAAAAAATATGAAGCTAGTCTAAAATTCCATTTCCTGGGATGTCAGCCATTAATCAGGGATTAGACAAGTAATTAAGCTGTACATTGGTCACATGGTCTGTGTTATTTTATACAGTCAGGTGATGCAGATGCAGAATTCTCTGCACTAATGCATCCAAGGAGTTATTACATACAAGTAAAGGGGTGAAGTGCAGGGGACTGTCTCTTTTGTGGTTTTAATTACTGTATTGTTATACTTGAGTTCCAGGTTTTAAGATAAACGTCTTTTCAAATACAATTCTTTCAAAGGTTATGTTCAGACTTTCTAATTTCAGCTAGTGAAGTAGATTCTTAAATCCCAGCCCCAAGATGGGACGTAATATATTTAATTCATTTTTTTTTTTATTTTAAGTCTGCATCAGTTAAAGCACATTGTAAGTTGAATTCATTTTCATAAATGGAAGATGCCCCCTAGGATGAAGGATGACAGAGCTTATGCTTATTATTTTATTAAAGTTTCAAGAGTTTGAGTTACCTGGACTCCTGTGTGGATTTTGACAGAGCTTATGTTTATTATTTATTAAAGTTTCAAGAGTTTGAGTTAACTGGACTCCTGTGTGGATTTATTTATTATTATTTTCCAGTACAAAATGGGGAAAAACATATGAGATCTGCAAATTATAAATAACCTCAGACAACACAGTCTGGATTACTTTACTTTACTTTAAGTTTCATAGGTAACCCCCCTTCTGTCACACACTGACATATATACAGACACACACACACACACACACACACACACACACACACACACACACACACACACACACACACATGTCATGCAATTTGCCTAGACTTTTAGACAACCTACTGAGACATAACTTCTGCCCTAGATTCCTGGATCAGTGAACTATACAAATATGGGGTGGAGAGGGAATTGTGACCTGAATGGAGGAGTGTTACAGGTTCTTTATGGTTCTACAATAATTTGGTTTGCATTGATAAAGACCGGTAACAACATAATGCAAAGACTGGGGAAATGTTACAAGGGAGACAGAGAATGTTGACTGATAGTTTTACAGAGCAGGGAGTTCTTCTGCAAGGTACTACCTTTGAAGAGGTGAGTATGTCACTACTAGCTTTTCACCCTGGTAGCAGAGTCACAACCTAGGACCAGAATACTGCTGTATACAGTGGTCAATCCCACACTAAGCTAATCTCTGCAGTTGATTGAAAAGACAAGATTGTTAAACTGCCTTACATATTCAGCACAAAATCTAATGCAATATGATGAACTTGTAATATGGCTATCAGTGTTTTAAGTCTTCTTCCTTATTAAACTCTGTATAACATAATCTGGAAAAGAATATATTTTGCACTGACTTTGCTACCACATTTAAATGTTTGCTATAGACAGAGAACAATTATGCCTCCAAGCAAGTAATTATTTCACAAGATTCAAAGGACTGAAATGTCCTTCCATTTCTTTGTATCTGCAAGCAAGTAACACTTTTACAGTTTGTGATGATAACAGGTACTGCCAGCTATACCAGAAGAAGGAGGGCAGTGGATGTGTAACATATGCCAGCACAGCTAGCTGGAATTCTGTAAAGAATTATATGTCATTTGTATATTAAACTGATTTGTACAGATGCTTTTGTTGAAAATATATATTTGTAAAGCTGCCTGTATTAAAATGTAGCAACACTGTGGCCTGCTGGAAAGAAAAGAAATGTACATGGATTATTGTAACTGAATTAAATGTATATGTTTTGACACAGGATGCTGGAAGAAAATAGGTTAACTTCAAACTTCAAAAACAGTACAAAAGTTAAACTACTGGGCTTAGGCCATCACGATGTTATCCCACATTTCTGAATGAAGCCAGAGACACAATATCTGTAAGATGTATGGTTTATTAGCTCCTTTATGGAAAAATTAAGTGTTTTATGGTTTTATGACTTCCAGCAGCTGCATCAGGTCTGAGCAATGCTCTTGTGTGTGCATCATTGACATGTAGGTGCTAAAATCATGGCAGCTTCTAGTAATGGGTGATAGTGTGGGAAATGGAGTCAGATGACCAGATGTATGTGATGTCATTCTGTAAGCCAGAAATAATATTTAGATATTAGTATGGAATTGCCCTGTGTATTCTCTATTATATCTTGGATCTGACAACAAGGACCACTAACTGACATTATCTTGCCTTGCTCTATTTAGTAAGTAGGAACAGTAATTTTCTAAATCAGTCAGGAAAATATAGTGAGAATAGTTAAGTATTGTTTTTCTGTAACTGTGTGACCCTTTCCAGCTGTGTTATTTTCAATATTTTCTGTGACTTAAACTCTGGTGTTTATTATAAATAGATATTTAGTATTTTTTTGTTCTTTTATTATTTATTATTACATATATTTAAACTGTACCTTGCAGCTGGCCCTTATAGAAAAACATTTAAATTTTGAGAGTAGTTGCATATATTTATTTGTTGATAACTCAGGCCACTCCTGAAAGCCTTGCTGTTTGGTTAACATTACTATTTGCATTAATATTAGTTTCACTCAGTATAACTGGTTAGCCTTGCTAGACCCTTAGGTAGGAGGCTATGTAGTACCTGGTGACAGTGATAACTACCTTACAGTGTGTGTGTGTGTGTGTGTGTGTGTGTGTGTGTGTGTGTGTGTGTGTGTGTGTGTGTGTGTGTCTGCGCGTGTGTGTGTCAGCTACTTGGAGCAAGGACACAAAGCACTGGTTTCACAGACAGAGTGTTGGAGGACTTGGCTTGGGCACTCGCCTGAGGACTTAACTGTGCAGCTGTACCAGTAGGGAGTCTTACTGGAAACCTGGAGGGAGACAGATAGAGACACCCAGACCCTGGGCTGAGTGTGTACCTCTGTGCTCTTAAGGTAAATTGTGCTTGATGCAGAGAGGTCTGCATCTGGAAATACTAAGTATATCCATTTTTATTCCAAGTGAACGTCCTCTCCAGTATCAGTTGTAAAGATTTAGGCTCCTTGATTACTGGTCCAGAGTGGGGGTGTCACGCAGTTAATCTTGACATACTGTCTATTTGTATCAGAAATCAAGACACTTACACTTTAGACCATAGTATTTACCTCATTCAATTTCACACAAATTTATACAGAAACAATTATGTTTGTAGGAGCTCCTATAAACCTTATGTCTTGTTAATCCCATTTTGATATGCAGCACAATGAACTCAAGGATCTAAAAAGAAGGCTTGTCACTTATTTTAAGGTGGGTTTCAGATATTCCTCTATAAACACACTGTCTGATTTATTTTATGTAGCATGCAGGACTTAACATAAATATATTGCATTAATGACATGGAATGTCACTTATTTTATGTTGTATGCAATACTTAATGTATTCCATCTCCATCTTTATGCTTCTGTTTGAGCTATTTACAAATAATGCATTTATATGCCTCTTTCAAGAATATAGATTTTAATTGTCTGAGTTAGACACCAAATAGAGGGTCTGCAAAAATCAAGAACATTTTGGCCTAAATGCAGGAAACTTCAACTAGAAGATCATTAGTAGACATTTGCTTAAAATTAGTGCTTCATGGAGTGGGCCATACTCAATCTCAAGCATCATTCATGTGAACGTTGTACTGCTATACTAACACCATAACCCCTGTTATTTATTACAGTCACTACCAAGGCCACCATTACTTGGGAAAGAGATAAGTACTTGTCTTTAGCACTAAATACATAAACATTTGTCTTTCTCCTAAAGTAGGCTTCTTCTTTACCACATTCACTGAAGAAGTACCATTTTTGAAACACAGTGTTCAATTGCTCTGATTCAGGTACTTTCTATACATCATGTGGTTATTATGCATATGTGAAATGAAACGTTTTTGATAAAAACACAACAAGTAATTCAAAATGCACATTAAGTATACTGTAAATACCATCACAATTCTAGGTTTCTTAGATACCTATTTGCTGGCTTTCAGATTTGTTTTCGAACAGAAGTCTTTGCCCTTGCGTTATTCTGTTTTATGTGATGTAAGTGGTGAAACAGCAGTCTACAAACATCTTTGATCTTTCTAGTGTGGCTATCAATGTGCTTTCTTCCTACTTAATCAAGATGTAACAATATCTAAATAAAGTTAAAGTCTTAACTATCTGCCCTGTTGCTGGAGATATAGTGCTCCATCTTACCTTGAGAATTTTCTGTACACCTAAAGTTAAACTTTGGCACTGAAACATGGCCACATTTTGCAAACATTAATAACAGCCTTACAAATGTAAGCAACAGCGAATGTTATGTGTCAGAAGAATCAATAGTAATTTCCATTATCTCTAACTGCAATCAGATCTGGAGAACAGGGAAATCTTAACTAATTCAAAATAGCTGTAAGTAGGCATCCATTTTATGCTGACTGAACTAAACAATAACAGCAAACATGAAGGATTATAGCACAGTTTCTAAATTATGTATTTCAAGCTACTTTTGTCAGTTACAAAGCACCAGAGTAGTCCTTTTTTCTAAAGAGCTTTTCATAGGCCATGTCAAGAAGCAATTATATCTAAATGTTTTTCCAATGCGCTACCCTTCAAAGAAGCACAATACACTATGATTAGATTGACTGTACAATAGTTACCACCTATGCCTGTGAAAAAAATCAGCAAAACAGCTTGACATTTGATGTAAACAGAGCAGTCTTTGCTGTTAATTGCTTGCCAGAAATGCATTTGTTCTAGGGATTTTCTAAATGCATGCATGATGATTTAATGCTGCAGAACAAGTGTTTGTGTTGGCAGTGAGTATAACTGGATAAAAATGATAAAAATTGTGATGCTCTGCTGCAGAACTCACTAATAATGGATGATTCAAGGTGGAATATGGTTAGTGCTTTACATCTGTCCTGTTGGCTGGAAGCAGATTAACAGAAGTGCTTTAATGCTGCTGTTTGCTAGGCTAGCTTTCTCTTACGATCTGACAAAAAAAAAACAGGAATAGCGAGCATTCCTAACACACCTGTCACTCAGCTAATACTTGTTGAGCACACAGTACCTATCCTTAAGATTCAACGCTAAATAAAGTACAGTAAGCAATGGAAATACTAAAAGGCCGTAATGTGTATAAAACAAATGGCAAATGAAAGTATGAAAGCAGAACTCGAAACACAGTATTTATTCCTCACGCACCACAGCATCATCCAATTTTGTATAGGTCACTTATCTGACTGTTCTGATTAGTAATCATCTTGCTGCTACACTTATGTTAAGCACACCATATTTTCATTTTCACCTAAAGAAGTACACTCCCCAGGAGGAGATGAAACAGGGTACCTGTAAATAATGCAAAAACATATAGTCACAGCCAATAGGTATCAAACGAGCCATCTATGGGGAATGGTTAATATATAATGCAAAACAAACTTCTTTGTAAATGTAAACAAAATATATACAAAAAATTAAATACTTCATGTTTAAATTGTCCTTATACTCTGCACAATTAATTCATTCACACTGCAATCTATGTTCCCAGAGCACAAACATGTACATGTGCATATATGTATAAACACACACACACAGACATACACGTACACACACATGCATGCGCTCGTGCGCATGCACACACACACACACACACACACACACACACACACACACACACACACACACACACACACACACAATCACAAACACACACATCTACACATAGACATTCACACATGCGCACAGACACACACATACACAAACACCCACAATCATGCATACACAAACACACTCACACTGTAAAGCCTGCATTTTAAACTGCTAATACAGCAATCCTTCAAGCCACCTAGTATTTTTAATACTGTAAATGTGCAATGTGTGCATGTGTGTGTGTGTGTGTGCGTGTGTGTGTGTGTGTGTGTGTGTGTGTGTGTGTGTGTGTGTGTGTGCTCTTAAGGTAAATTGTGCTTGATGCAGAGAGGTCTGCATCTGGAAATACTGAGTGTATCCATTTTTATTCCAAGTGAATGTCCCTCTCCAGTATCAGTGGTAAAGATTTAGGCTCCTTGATTACTGGCCCAGAGTGGGGGTGTCACACAGTTAATCTTGACATACTGTCTATTTGTATCAAAAATCAAGACACTTACCCTTTAAACCATAGTATTTACCTCATTCAATTTCACACAAATTTATACAGAAACAATCATGTTTGTAGGAGCTCCTACAAACCTTATGTCTTGTTAAGCCCATTTTGATATGCAGCACAAGGAACTCAAGGATCTAAAAAGAAGGCACGTCACTTATTTTAATGTGGGTTTCAGATATTCGTCTATAAACACATTGTCTGATTTATTTTATGTAGCATGCAGGACTTAACATAAATATATTGCATTAATGACATGGAATGTCACTTATTTTATGTTGTATGCAATACTTAATGTATTCCATCTCCATCTTTATGCTTCTGTTTGAGCTATTTACAAATAATGCATTTATATGCCTCTTTCAAGAATATAGATTTTAATTGTCTGAGTTAGACACCAAATAGAGGGTCTGCAAAAATCAAGAACATTTTGGCCTAAATGCAGGAAACTTCAACTAGAAGATCATTAGTAGATATTTGCTTAAAATTAGTGCTTCATGGAGTGGGCCATACTCAATCTCAAGCATCATTCATGTGAACGTTGTACTGCTATACTAACACTATAACCCCTGTTATTTATTAAAGTCACTACCAAGGCCACCATTACTTGGGAAAGAGATAAGTACTTGTCTTTAGCACTAAATACATAAACATTTGTCTTTCTCCTAAAGTAGGCTTCTTCTTTACCACATTCACTGAAGAAGTACCATTTTTGAAAGACAGTGTTCAATTGCTCTGATTCAGGTACTTTCTATACATCATGTGGTTATTATGCATATGTGAAATGAAACGTTTTTGATAAAAACACAAGTAATTCAAAATGCACCTTAAGTATACTGTAAACAACACCACCATTCTTGGTTTCTTGGATACCTATTTGCTGGCTTTCGGATTTGTTTTCGAACAGAAGTCTTTGCCCTTGCGTTATTCTGTTTTATGTGATGTTAGTGGTGAACCAGCAGTCTACAAACATCTTTGATCTTTCTAGTGTGGCTATGAATGTGCTTTCTTCCTACTTAATCAAGATGTAACAATATCTAAAAAAAGTTAAAGTCTTAACTGTCTGCCCTGTTGCTGGAGATATATAGTGCTCCATCTTACCTTGAGAATTTTCTGTACACCTAAAGTTGAACTTTGGCACTGAAACATGGCCACATTTTGCAAACATTAATAACAGCCTTACAAATGTAAGCAACAGCGAATGTTATGTGTCAGAAGAATCAATAGTAATTTCCATTATCTCTAACTGCAATCAGATCTGGAGAACAGGGAAGTCTTAACTAATTCAAAATAGCTGTAAGTAGGCATCCATTTTATGCTGACTGAACTAAACAATAACAGCAAACATGAAGGATTATAGCACAGTTTCTAAATTATGTATTTCAAGCTACTTTTGTCAGTTACAAAGCACCAGAGTAGTCCTTTTTTCTAAAGAGCTTTTCATAGGCCATGTCAAGAAGCAGTTATATCTAAATGTTTTTCCAATGCGCTACCCTTCAAAGAAGCACAATACACTATGATTAGATTGACTGTACAATAGTTACCACCTATGCCTGTGAAAAAATCAGCAAAACAGCTTGACATTTGGCTGATGTAAACAGAGCAGTCTTTGCTGTTAATTGCTTGCCAGAAATGCATTTGTTCTAGAGATTTTCTAAATGCATGCATGATGATTTAATGCTGCAGAACAAGTGTTTGTGTGTGCAGTGAGTATAACTGGATAAAGATTATAAAATTATGATGCTCTGCTGCAAAACTCACTAATAACAGAAGATTCAAGGTAGAATGGTTAGTGCTTTACATCTGTCCTGCTGGCTGGAAGCAGATTAACAGAAGTGCTTTAATGCTGCTGGTTGCTAGGCTAGCTTTCTCTTACAATCTGACAAAAAATAGCGAGCATTCCTAACACACCTGTCACTCAGCAAATACTTGTTGAGCACACAGTACCTATCCTTAAGATTCAACGCTAAATAAAGTACACTAAGCAATGGAGATACTAATTGGCCGTAATGTGTATAAAACAAATGGCAAATGAAAGTATGGAAGCAGAACTCCAAACACAGTATTCATTCCTCATGCACCTCAGCATCATCCAATTTCGTATAGGTCATTTGTCTGACTGTTCTGATTAGCAATCATCTTGCTGCTACACTTATGTTAACACACCATATTTTCATTTTAACCTAAAGAAGTACACTCCCGAGGAGGAGATGAAGCAGGGTACATGAAAATTATGCAAAAACATATAGTCACAGCCAAAAGGTATCAAACGAGCCATCTATGGGGAATGGTTAATATATAATGCAAAACAAACTTCTTTGTAAATGTAAACAAAATATATACAAAAAAATGTAATACTTCATGTTTAAAATGTCCTTATAATCTGCACAGTTAGTTCATTCACACTGCAATCTATGTTCCCAGGGCACAAACATGTACATGTGCATATATGTATAAACACACACACACACACACACACACACACACACACACACACACACACACACACACACACACACACACACACACACACACACTCACACACAGACACAGCTACACGTACCCGCTCAGGCATGTATGTGCGTGGACACACACATGCACACACAACTCCCCCATAGACACACACACACACACACACACACACACACACACACACACACACACACACACACACACAAAAAATCACAAACACACACATCTACACATAGACATTCACACATGCGCACAAACACACACATACACAAGCACCCACACTCATGCATACACAAACACACTCACACTGTAAAGCCTGCATTTTAAACTGATAGTACAGCAATCCTTCAAGCCACCTAGTATTTTAATGCTGTAAATGTGCAATGTGTGTGTGTGCGTGTGTGCGTGTGTGTGTGTGTGTGTGTGTGTGTGTGTGTGTGTGTGTGTGTGTGTGTGTGTGTGTGTGTGTGTGTGTGTGTGTGTGTGTGTGTGTGTGTGGTTGTGTGTGTGTATGTATCTTGAGACAAACTGGCATGCTGCCAATAGTTATTTTCTGTGATGTGTGCCCATTAAGGGCTGGGGTAGTTCCATTTCACCTGTAGTGCATTATGTGAGTAACCTGAGAATGAAGAACTGGATTGCAGTTAATACTTCTCTGCTACATATAGCTAAGGAAAATCAGATAAAATTCAGCTTAAGCACAGCTTTTGCATATGTTATATCAATTTTTGTATTTTTTATGGTGATCATAGCTTCCTTATCCCCCTCCCCCAGTTCTCATGAGCAACTGCAATACAACAAATAAAATGTAAAAAAAAAAAGTTTTAGTTCACATAATGTTATATAAAGCATATACATTAGTCAGTATTAACAAAACAACTGCCAGTGCTGAAAGTGATAAATGCCGGAAATAGTCGTGCTTGTAAAATGAGCTATAAATCAGTCGAAGGTAACAGCAAGTTATCCCTGCACTAAGTGCTCCAAGTGATTCCTATTCCTGTTTATAAGTTGTGAAAGGAAATTAATAACTATTCTAAAAGGCATGCTTATCTTAATTTAGAGGTTATACACAACACATTTCCATCATATTAATCCTGCAGACTGCATTATGTTTAATTTCTGCCTTAATGCCACCTTCACACCACCGTCCAGTCTCATTACTGCTGCTTTCTAAAAAGTGGTCGCAAGTCACATAAAAAAAAGTTTGTTTTGCACAGATTTTACTCCATGAACTAATCATTTGATAAAGTTAGGATTGTTTCTAACATTATGTTATTTACTAATCCAACATGCATTTAAACCTTATAATATGTAAGGGATTGCAGAAAGGAAGTCTGAAGGAAGTGGTCAAAGATAGAGTCAGAGCTGCTGTAGCTGACTAGATTGGAGTGTAACGGATAGTTTGTAATATAAGAATACTAAAGAAGCTGAAAAACAAGGTCTACAAACCAGTGATGTAAGCAGTGCTTCTGTCTGGCACAGCAACCTGGTCAGTGGAGCTAGAGCAGCTGATGAAGCCTGAAATAATGGAGATGAAGGGTTTGAGATGTGTGGTAAGATGCATAACTGTGACTCAATGGAAGGAATGAAGGCATCAGAGCACAAGCCAGCAGGTGTTCCAGTTACAGAGAAGGTCAAGCAACACAGATTATAGTGGTTTGGTCAAATGTGCAGCAAACCAAAATATGATATAATAAAGCAGATCTGACAGGCACAGGGAGAAGGCAAGACCTCATTCTGTTATTACACTATAACTGCAGACATGCAGTAATGTGCATCTGACTGCAGTATTACGCTACAGCTGTAGGCGTGCAGTAATGTGCATCTCACTGTGGTGTTACACTACAGCTGTAGGAGTGAAGAAATGTGCATCTCACTGTGGTTTTACACTGCAGCTATAGGATGCAGTAATGTGCATCTCATTGTGGTATAAAACTACAGCTGTAGGAGTGCAGTAATGTGCATCTCACTGTGGTATTACACTAAAGCTGTAGGAGTGCTGTAATGTGCATCCCACTGTGGGATTACACAAAAATGGTAGGAGTGCAGTAATATGCATCTCACTGTGGTATTGCACTATAGCTGTAGGAGTGCAGTAATTTGCACCTCACTGTGGTATGACACTACAACTGTAGTGGTACACTAATGTCCATCTCACTGTGGTGTCACATTACGTCTGTAGGAGTGCAGTAAAGTGCATCTCACTGTGGTATTACATTACAGCTGTAAGGCTGCAGTAATGTGCATGTCATTGTGGTATTGCATTACAGTTGTAGGAGTGCAGTAATGTGCATCTCACTGTGGTATTGCACTACAACTGTAGATGTTTAGTAATGTGAATCTCACTGTGGTATTATACTGCAGCTGTAGGTGTACGGTAATGTGAATCTCACTGTGGTATTATACTACAATTGTAGGAGTGCAGTAATGTGCATCTAACTGTGGGACTACACTACAGCCATAAGAGTGTAGTAATGTGCATCTCACTGTGGTATTACACTGCAGCTACAGGATGCAGTAATGTGCATCTCACTGTGGTATTGCACTACAGCTGTAGGAGTGCAGTAATGTGCATCTCACTATGGTATACACTACAACTGCAAGAGTGTAGTAATGTCCATCTCATTGTGGTATTACAATACAGTTGTAGGTGTGCAGTAATGTGCATCTCACTGTGGAACTACACTACCTCTGTAGAAGCACAGTAATGTACATCTGACAGTGGTATTACATTACAGCTGTAGGGCTGCAGTAATGTGCATGTCATTGTGGTATTATACTACAGTTGTAGGAGTGCAGTAATGTGCATCTCACTGTGCTATTACACTATAACTGCAGATGTTTAGTAATGTGAATCTCACTGTGGTATTATACTACAGCTGTAGGTGTAAGGTAATGTGAATCTCACCATGGTATTATACTACAGCTGTAGGAGTGCAGTAATGTGCATCTAACTGTGGAACTACACTACAGCTGTAAGAGTGTAGTAATGTGCATCTCACTGTGGTATTACACTGCAGCTATAGGATGCAGTAATGTGCATCTCACTGTGGTATTACACTGCGGCTATAGGATGCAGTAATATGCATCTCACTGTGGTATTACAATGCAGCTATAGGATGCAGTAATGTGCATCTCACTGTGGTATTACACTACAGCTGTAGGAGTGCTGTAATATGCATCTCACTGTGGGATTAGACTACAACTGTAGCAGTGCAGTAATGTGCCTCTCACTGTGGTATTACACTACAGCTGTAGGAGTGTAGTAATTTGCATCTCACTGTGGTATTACCCTACTGCTGTAGGGTTGCATTAATGCACATCTCACTGTGGTATTATACTACAGCTGTAGGAATGTAGTAATGTGCATCTCGCTGTGGTATTATACTACAGCTGTATGAGTGCAGTAATGTGCATCTCACTGTGGTACTACACTACAGCTGCAGGAGTGCAGTAATGTGCATCTCACTGTGGTATTACACTAGAGTTGGTGGAGTGCAGTAATTGGTATTACACTAGAGTTGGTGGAGTGCAGTAATGAGCTTCTCACTGTGGTATTACACTACAGCTGTATGAGTGCAGTAATGTGCATCTCACTGTGGTACTACACTACAGCTGCAGGAGTGCAGTAATGCACATCTCACTGTGGTATTACACTACAGCTATAAAAGTGCAGTAATGCGCATCTCAATGTGGTATCACAGTACAGCTGTAAGGGTGCAGTAATGTGCATCTCACTGTAGTATTACACTACAGTTGTAGTTGTGCAGTAATGTGCATCTCACTGTGGAACTACATTAGCTCTGTAGAAGCACAGTAATGTGCATCTGACTATGGTCTTACACTACAGCTGTAGGGGTGGAGTAATGTGCATCTCATTGTTGTACTACACTACAACTGTAGGAGTGCAGTAATGTGCATATCACTGTGGTATTACACTACAACTGAAGATGTGCAGTAATGTGAATCTCACTATGGTATTACACTACATTTGTAGGTGTACAGTTATGTGAATCTCACTGTGGTATTGCACTACAGCTGTAGGAGTGCAGTAATGTACATCTCACAGTTGTGTTACACTACAACTGCAGGTGTGCAGTAAAGTGGAACTCACTCTGGTATTATACTACAGTTGTAGGAGTTCAGTAATTTGAATCTCACTGTGGTATTACACTACAACTGTGGAGTGCAGTGATGTGCATCTCACTTTGGCATTACACTACAGCTGTGCATATGCAGTAATGTGCATCTCACTATGGTATTACACTAGAGCTGTAGGTATGCAGTAATGTGCTTTGGACTGTGGTATTACACTGCAGCTGTAGGTGTGCAGTAATGTACATCTCACTGTGGTATTACATTACAGCTGTAGGAGTGCATTAATGTGCATCTCACTATGGTTTGCTTACAGCTGTAAGTATGAAGTAATGTGTATCTTACAGTGGTATTACACTATAGCTGTAGGTATGTAGTAATGTGCATCTCACAATGGTATTACACTACAGATGTAGGGGTGCAGTAATGTGCATCTCACTGTGGTGCTACACTACAGCTGTACGAATGCAGTAATGTGCATCGCACTGCGGTATTGCACTACAGCTATACGAGTGCAGTAATGTGCATTTCACTGTGGTATTATACTACAGTTGTAGGAGTGCTGTAATGTGCATCTCACTGTGGAATTACACTACAGCTGTAGGAGTGCAGTAATGTGCATCTCAATGTGGTATTACACTACAACTGTGGGAGTGCAGTAATGTGCATCTCACTGCGGTAGTACACTACAGTTGTAGGAGTGCTGCAATGTGCATCTCACTGTGCTTTTACACTACAGCTGTAGGAATGCAGTAATGTTCATTTCACTGTGGTTTTATACTACAGCTGTAAGAGTGCAGTAATATGCATCTCACTGTGGTATTACACTACAACTATAGTATTGCAGTAATATGCATCTCACTGTTGTGTTACACTACAGCTGTAGGAGTTCAGTAATGTAAATCTGACTGCAGTATTACACTACAGCTGTAGGGGTTCAGTATTGTGCATCTCACTGTTGAATTACACTACAGCTGTAGGAGTGCAGTAATGTGCATCTCAATGCGGTATTACACTACAACTGTGGGAGTGCAGTAATGTCCATCTCACTGTGGTATTACACTGAAGCTGTAGGAGTACAGTAATATGCTTCTCACTGTTGTATTACAATACAGTTGTAGGAGTGCCATAATGTGCATCTCACTGTGGTATTGCACTACCGTTGTAGGTGTGCAGTAATGTGCATCTCACTTTGTTATTACACTACAACTGTGGAGTGCAGTGATGTGCATCTCATTGTGGTATTACACTACAGCTGTAGGAATGCAGTAATGTGTATCACACCATGGTATTACCATGCACATTAACCACCAGAGAAGGGGTTTGGTATGTTATGGCTTATAAATAGAAAAACCTGCTTTTTACATTAATTGCTGTTTGATATATTTATTATAAAATATGGAGCTTTTCTCCCTGGTCTCCTCTGAAAATGGGTCACGGTTCATTTAGACTACCCTGGTTAACAAATGCAAATCAAATTAATTTGTCAGTCAATCAATCAACCAATCAAACCCTCACAGCTGTCAGGAAGACAATCATGCAGTAACTTCCTTTTCCTGTGGATATTGCAAATGAGGTTATGTTGCCTATGTTGCAAAGAAGCCATTGAGATGAAACAGGAGATTTTTCCACTATTTCTTTCTTGCATTTGACTGTATTTTGTAAGGAAACCTGAACAGTTTCTGTACAAGTGCTTTTAAAGGGTTCATCTGTGATGTTTAAATGATGACATGATTCATTTATTTTCTGTAAAGATGTACAGAAATCTATAGTTCTCCAAGAGAATAGCCAGGCACCAATATGAAAGACTAATGTCCTTTCTGTCCACCAACCTGAAATCTCACCTTTAGTTTTCAAATTCAGAAGTATTACTTGTAAAGCACTATTTTAACATTTCTTTTATTGCCAAGCTTATATATCATGTCATATACCAAAAATAACTTCACCCCCCCCCCCCAGTCCTGGACGAGTTAAATACTAAGAGTAAAGAAATGTCTGCATCTTCCTAGTTTGTAAATAAAGAAAATACAAAAGACATACATTCAGTGTGCTAAGGAATAAGATATTTTTTACAAAGTTGCCGAATCAGCTGGCTGTCAGAAATGAATCTGCAGCAATGCAAATATTACCTAATGATAAAATGGTCATTTAATCATGTATTATTGAGCTCTTTATTTGCAAAATGTCAGCATGACGAACCAATCAAGACTTGGTGGTGTTTAAGACTAAGTAATTTATGTTTACACAATTACCCGCTGCAGCACAAATGAGGATTCTATAATATGATAATCTGTTAAACATTCTCCACACATTAATCACATTTTACACCACTGGTGAGAGTAGTGAGATTTGACTGATTTAGAAATAAGCAAATCATTTTAGTACTGAGAAGAAACATGAGATCATATCTTATACACATGCAGTCAATGTTCCAAGCTATCCATCATTTATAAAAGTAATTAATCCGCTTGATACCATTTCCCAGGAAAGATTGCAATGTCAGTCTCACAACAGAAAGTGCTTATCTTTGTTTGAATATTGATTCTGTAATCAACATTGTTGGATAATTTTTCCCTTTTTATACTCTGTTTTTTGTATCTTTCTAAGTGCAATTAACTGGTCTTTACATTCACATTGAGTCTTATCTGACTTTTATAGACACCCCATGAACTGCCTCTGCCATCCATTTTGTTCAAAATGAGCATGTATTTCACTATGTTTCCTCTAAGAATACCATCAGTTGTCTACTTGTAGATGAACATTAATAAGAAGCACAAAGCTTTCCATGCTCACTACCTTGAAAGAAAGACACAGTGGAACACTGCTGGGACAGTTTATTTACTCCATGCAGACAACAAAAGAAAGTCACATTTTTTCTAGGTGTTTTGCCTCCATGTTTGCTGGCCATCAAGTCTCTCTCCAATGAGATACAAGTCAATTCATTCCCTTGTGCCAAGTATCAGCCCCATAGGCATCACTCTCTCCAAAGAGAATGTCATCCATGCAGCCATGACTATATTGCATGCCTCTACATTGTATGTTCCTATTTACTCCTACTGTGGAAAAGATGCTTTTCTCCCTGCATCCCAGACATTTGGCTTCCCCCTCTCAGACTAGCCTTTATGTTTCAGAACATATCTTATTGTCCTCATTATGAGGAACTACACATTCTGATTCCCTCTTGCTGGTCTGTATTTCTACAACATAGGAAAATGCATTTCTATTATACATAACACCTGCCCTTGGTGGTGTGACCCACACATGCCCTACTACCACATATGTGCACAGTCCGCCGCATGCACAAGGAGTGGCTACTATCCTCACTGCAAACATCATTCTAAAACTACTCCCCTCCTCCAATCTAACCTTCACCTGCTGGCTTTAGACCAGTCAGCCTTGGAGCATTTGGTGTGACTGACAAAGACTACCATCTCTCCACCCCAGGATCGGTATGCCCACCTTCCCTGACTACAACATCAAGCACTTGAGCTGCTAATCAGTTCAGATTGCCAGAACCATAGGCACAACATTGTTCCACTATGCCACTGGTGCATGCTTTAAAGGAAAGTCAGCAGTCACCTTTGGATCTCCGAATCAGAAAAAAAAAGTAAAATCAGATCTTTCATTAATTACTAAGTTGCATGTGTATGTGTGTGTGTGCATGTGCGTGCATGCATGTGTGTGGGCATGCTCACATGTATGTATGTGCTCATATGTGTGTACATATACATACAAATGTATGTATAATTATACAGTGTTAATTTTATACACACACACACAACACACACACACACACACATATATATATATATATATATATATATATATATATATATATATCAATACATACATACAAATGAAAATGTGTGTCTGTACCTGTGTGTGTTTACATATATGTGAAATATTGATAATCTAGTCGCCAGTAAGTTGGATTTCACCAAACCATACTACAATGTCAAACTGTTGCCATGGTAGCAGTCTGACAATTTTTGGCATTGGAGTCTCTTACTAACAACAGTGACAAATACTATAAAAAGATGTCTAGCCAGGTTCTGACACAGCTTGATTAGGTTGAGAAGTTACAAAGCATGAACACCTGCTATATATACAGAGTGTGAGCAAACTACAAAGGGATATTTCAGGTATATTCTTCCATATGCAAAATGTGAGATTCTAGTTGCTGAGTGAGTCAATACAGATGTGTGTGCATGTGTGTGTGTGTTTCCAAAGCTGAACGAACATAAGGTACAGTTTTCAGGAAACTGCTAAATGACAGAATAATGCTGGGAACAGAGTTTCAGCCTTTGGACAAATTTATGCAAGAACTGCTGCTATATGTAAGAGTACAGAGCAGAAATAATATGCTCTGTCATAAAATATAGATATATAGAAATATATATATATATATATATATATATATATATATATATGTATATATATAAAACATGTCAGAGAGAGAGAGAGATAGCTAGATAGATAGATATATGTCAAACGACAGAGAGACTAAACCGTCAAAAGACAATAAATCAAACAAACTATTTAAAATGCTTTTACAAAAGTATAAACCACCCAATACAAAACCCAGTGAGGGTAGCAGTTGGAGTTCATAAAGTCAATTAGTTCACAACCCCTTATAAAGAATACCCTCTGCTTGTCACCAGGTACTTAACCCTCAGTTCCCATTTAATAATACATTTAAGAAATGAGTTTTCAATTTCTCTAACATGAACTTAAAATGTCCAGTTTATGTCCCAAACGTGCTTAAGCACATCTTTATTTTATGACTAGCTTATATATTATGCTTGTCACACATGGCAAACAGCTCTAGCAAAAAACAATAAAAACAACTACTTAGCTTTCAAACACTTTTGACTAAAATAACAACCACACATCAACATCAAAAGATGTAACACAAAATTAAAGGTATCTTGGATATCTCACAATACAAATACAGCTATAATGCAGAAGAAGTCTATAGAAATAATTACTGCTTAGTCAACAAATACAGTAATTTCACTTCAGATGATAATGAACTGCCAGAGAAATACCATATCATGTGCCATTTTCTGTCATAATCCACAAGGATATTGTCCCTTCTGCCTCTCCTACGTTTCCTTCTTACATGAAACATTGCAACAGAATTTCTCTCAGGGAAGTGATAATTATTATATTATCATGAAATATATTGTGATTACGTGAGGTATTGCCAGCTATGCCAGCAGAATTAGGGGAGTGGATGTGTAACATATGTCAGCATAGCTATCTGGAGTTTTTGTAAAGAATTATATGACATTTGTATATCAAACTGATTTGTACAGGTCCTTGTGCTCGACATGTATTTGTAAAGCTGCTTGTGTTAAAAATGTACCAACAGCTGGTCCTGCTGGACAGAAAATGGAAATACACCTGTATGTCACATTGTATTGAAACTGTTGAAATGAATACATTGTAATTGAGGATACTGGAAGAGAAGAGATTAATTTCAGTCCAGCTAACTTTGAAAAATAGTCTGAAATTAAATTACCTGGTATCGACAATAAATATTGGATCTTACAGTTCTGATTGCAGCCAGAGATAAAATGTTTGTTAAACCCAGGACCAGAAATCCATCTGTATTGTCCTCAGCGGTGGACTGATTGCTACCTTGGAAGTGTAGACGTTTTTGAAATGGGTTTATAGCTTCCAGATGCTGCAACACATCTTAACAAAGCTCTATTTGTGTGTATTATGACACATATGTGGTAGAGTCTGGTTCAGTTTCTAGTAAAGGGGGGTAGTGTGGGAACCAGAAGTCAGATGACCAGATGTATGTGATGTCATTCTGTAATCCAGCACTGAAATGATGTTTTAATACTAGATGGGTCAGAAATCTCAGAGCAGTCTGTCAAACCTGACAAAAGAAGGACCACTTACCTATATCATCTTGCCTTGCTCTAATAAGTGAACTAGGGGACAGTAATTCTTTAGATCAGTCAGGAAAATATAGTGAGATTAGTTAGGTATTGTTTTTCTGGATCTCTGTGAACCTTTCCATCTGTGTTTTTTTTTAATATTTTCTGTGACTGAAACTCTGGTGTTTATTGTAAATAGAAGTTGAGTATTTTCATGTTCTTTTATTTTTTATTATTAAATATATTTAAACTTTTCATTGTGGCCAGTGTTTTAGAGAACATTTTAACCTTTGAGAGTACTTATATTCATTTGGTGACACTGGGGCTGCTCCTGAAAGCCTTGTTGCACTGGTCAAACATTACCATTTGTGTTAATATTAATTTTATTCAGTATGATTGGGTACCCTTGTAATAGCCTTAGAGTAACTGCCTATGGAGTACTCTGGTCACAGTATCAACCTTATAGTCTGGGCAGAAGGGGCATAGCTGGTAAATTTGTGTCAGCCTTTCCCAGGTGTGTGTGCGAAAAATCAAATCTCAAAGAGTGTGTGTGTCAGCTCTTTGCAGCAGGGATACAGAGTACTGGTTTCACAGAGAGAGTGGTGGAAGGCTTGGCTTGGAACACTCAGCTGACGACTCAACCCTTCAGCGGTGGTCAGGGTGGAGTCTTATTTGGGGCCTGGTAAGAATGAGGGAAACCCAGCTCCAGGATGGGAGTGGGTTCCCTGTGTGTTCTTAAGGGAAATTGTGCTTGGTGCAGAGAACTGCATCTGGAAATACTGTGTGTATTTATTTTTGTTCCAAGTGAATGTACTTCACTGATATCTATGGTGAGGACTTAGTCTCCTTGATCACTGGTCCAGAGGAGACACATCACATACCTTACACATCTTTATCCTAGCCAGACATTTTACATGCCATGTGAATGTTTTCAGTAATTAATTTATTCATTGTTTTTGCATAAATTCTTTTGCAGTGTTATCTTTAATCAGTTTATTGTGTCTTTCTCACCTAATTGGAATATATGTTGACAGAACACAGTTTAATCCTTTAACAACATTTTATTAGACATTAACATTTCCATTAGGTAGGTAATCAGAAGGATAGGGAATGGAGAAAATAGAAGTCACCACAAAAAGCATATACAAGATATTATATATAAGCTCATACTAATCAAATCACCCTTACTAACACAGGTGCAGCAACTACCTGCAACAAAGAAATGCCTGAATGAGCAGTTTACTATTAATCTGGCTAAAGCGCTATTCTAAAGACTTTATAATAATCTAGGAAATTTGAAGCTTTACATTTTTAAGAGAAAATCATGACAATAAAAAGAATATGACGATGATTTCTTGGGTACAGGGCAGGGCAGAAACAGAACATTTTGCCCAGGACTAATGAAGAGAAAGGCGTTCTCATCACAAATGTATTTATGGATAACAAACTATGACAAAATATGCATAACATGGGTATACACAAGTTTGCCTTGTTTTGCATCACTGTAGAGCAGGCAATTCAGCATTCTCAAAGCAAAAAAGTAACCATATAAAATATTATTCATAGGTCCAACAGCAAGTGAAAAAGAAACAAGCAAAAATGATTTCAGAGAAAGTCTGCAGCAATGCATTTCAAATCTAAACAGTTTCATTCTCTAAATTAACTGATGACTATTTAAAACTTTATGAAGACAGTGAGTCAGTCAGATGCAATTAATGTACCACTTAATCAAAGCATCTGTTCATTCTCCAAGGATCCATATCAAAACAGCACCACCATAATGGCTAAAACACACATACACACACACACACACACACACACACACACACACACACACACACACACACACACACACACACACACGCACACACACATGCACACACATGCGCACAGACGTGCGCGTGCACAGACACACACACACACACACACACACACACACACACACACACACACACACACACACACGCACACACATACACACACACAGAGTCATAAAATAGGTACATTAGTAAGTTAATAAAGAGTGTGTTGTGTCAAGCAAAATAAGCAACTGCCATGAAACTTCTCCAATTCTCTGTATCTTACAGATTAGTAAAAACACATTTTGGGTTATATTACTGTAGAAATGGGGAAATATAGTATGCGCCTAGAGTAAGAAAAATATATCAGAATAGACAGCTTAGCAGTCAGCAACAAAAAGCTGAGTGATGGAATTATATTTTAAAACTGTTCATTCTTTCATTTATTCATTCTCTGATTACCCACATATTGCAATTTAGGGTCATAAGGGGATTCACAGAGTACTGGGGTTTTCACTGGGCACAAAGCAGAGTAGCTAATCCTACAAGATGCCATCCTATCACAGGGTACGCACACTTACATCATGTGGCATTCATACCTACAGGAAATATTGAGTAAAGCCATTGCATCCATGACACATCTCTGAGATGTGGAAGAAAAATGCAGCATCCAGTGAGAACTTAGCTGGTTTGAGCTGTGACTGGTAAATTTCAAAGATGTGCTAAAAAGTTTTGGTTATGGATGAAATGGTAATGATAGGTAAGAGGAGAATCTTTTTCTTAGGGTACAGGAGTGACAAAGTTAAATCTATGATGGCTAGCTACTGAATTACAAAGTAGCAGTCAAACAGAAATAGTTCAGAAGATACTGAATAACATTAGAAAAGGAAAGCATGCTGCATGGAAACAAAAGGAAATCACACGGAGATGAAACAAGCAAAAGAAAATGTCAGAACGCAGAACTAAGATACAATGAGGGAGGCTGAGAATGGAAAACTTAGAGAGCATAAATGAGAGGTGTGAACTCAAAGTACATGATCAGTAGGGAAAAGTGAGTCAGCCCTTTCTGCAGAGAGTGCACAGACTTATCAGGAACAAAAAGCCAAGATTTAATATTATTTTATTCATTTCCTAATTAGGTTTGCTCACTAGCCATAAGTGCCTCTTTTTCATGAGTGACTTAGAAGCACTGTCTAGTTAATGAACTTGTTCAGATTCCCATGGATGTGCAGACAGAGGCAGTCTAACACCAGCCTGAAGTATAAGTATAAAGTTCATTAGTAGCTCATAGCATTGATACTCTGAGCAAGGCTGTTGGAGAATTAATTTATGGTGAATGCATTTGAAAATATTTCTGGAAATCTCAGTATGATGTAAAAAATGAAGTTGTATGAAGGGAATCGGAGAATGAAATATTAGGGAGAGTGTTAAAAAGCTAATAAAAATATCATTTTTATATTAAAAAGAGATTTATAAGGTAGCACCTGTGCCACAGAGAGGTAAAGTTCTGATTGTGACCCAAACAACCTCAATTAGTGTTTTGGGTGCTTTGTGAGGAAATAAGGTGAGGTTGGGAGTGTTCAACTTAAGGCGACAGCAGAACACAGCAAGGTGCACATAGACATAGTCTTTGAGCATTGGGATGGCAATACAATTGCATTTCCTGGAGAAAGGATTTCAGCTTGACAACCTCTGCCTGGTAGTAGCCTTCAAGGAGAGTGTAAAGATGTGTGCACTCTCAAAGAGGTGGGGACCACTGTGAGCCTCCACAGTGATATGTGGAGCTCGTCGTCCTGCCCAAGGAATGGGGTTAAGGTTTGAACAAATGTTTTAATGGCCAGGATACCAGTAAGGGCACAAAAATCCCTCATGACTGCATGTATGGCAGTCCTCCTGATGGCTCATATCTTGTATATCTGATTAGTAACCCCCCCCCCATATGAGGAAAGGCTTGATAGTCAGCAAGCATAGAAGCAAAAAAGGATTGATAGAAAAATGAATATGTAAATCTATTGCTACATTTCAAGCAATAAGGTATGCAATGCTAAAAATGAAAACTGTATTGAATTACTATTGTCCATTTTCTGCACTTAGTTAAACAGTGTTGAAGGGGTTAATAGTGAGGTTAATTCAGACAATGGTACAATGGAAAAGGGAAAGGCAGGACTGGCTAAATGGAGTGAGACGCAGTTAGGGCATTGTTCTCACTGTGGCAGTATTATTTATTAGTTTTGCACATTTAGTTGCATTACACTGAAAAAATATAATTTGTTTAGTCCCTGTGCAATAATCATTTTTTTTCTACAACTTGTGAAATGTCTGCTTCTTTGATGAAAATAATATGGTCTGCAGCAAAAAATAAAGCCCCCAGCTAAGGCAGAAAAAAAAGTGAAGGAACCAAGTGATTTGGAAAGCAAAAATGAGCACATGCTTCTAATCTGTAGGGCAATATTCATAATAAAAAGTATATATGTTTATCCAGGTCTATATCACGTAATCGAACTTCCAAAATCTCGAACACCATAAGTTCGAACTTGGAAAATTGAAATGTGACAACATCAAAACATCACAACAGTGAATTTTTTCCCAGGGAAATAAATTGCTGTTCTGAAAAACACACACACAACACAAGCACACCAAAAACCTTATAAACCTACACTAAACCTTACATACACAACTATCTATGCACTAACCTTAACCCAAACCCTAACCCTAAGGTCCGTCACTATCGCACACTTACCTTACCCGCACCCTAACCCTAAGGTCTATCACTATGGCACACTTACCTTACCCGCACCCTAACCCTAAAGTCCGTCATTATCGCACACTTACCTTACCTGCACCCTAACCCTAAAGTCCATCACTATCGCACACTTACCTTAACTGCACCCTAACCCCAACGTCCATCACAATCGCACACTTACCTTAGCCCATTCCGTAACTTTCGCACCACAGTGGAGAAAAAAATGTCAAAGCCGCAGAAACGTCCAACTGAATTCTTTCCCTGGGAAAGAATTTGGACTTCCGTGGCTTCGACATTTTCAACTTTCGAACCTCCAAGTTCAAACTTCTGGAGTTCGACCTTCTCACACACACACACACACACACACACACACACACACACACACACACACACACACACACACACACACACACACCTCTGGTTATTGACAGACCTAAATGCTTTGTGAAATTTTTGTATGGAAAGAAGGAAAGAAAGAAAGAAAGTTGCAACATGAGTACTGTGTTTACAGTGTTTCGCTGTCTTAAAAAGGGGAATCACACAATTCCATCAAGATGAATTCTATGATTCCCAATGGATCACAGCTGCTTGTGCAAGTTACTGATTCAGCAAAGCGCTACAAACTTTCCCTAAGCTGAAGTAACATGAGAAGCAATTATATTGATCTGGGGAGATGTGCATGAAATCTTCCTAAATAAATATATATATATATATATATATATATATATATATATATATATATATATATATATATATATAAACTTTTGTGCCACCACAGAAATATCCTTTCATATATTCTGCCTCACAATATAAGTATTCACATAGATGGTCTTCTTAATATCAGACTATATCCCCTAAAATAAAGGTTTATATTATAAGCCAGAATGTATCAGAACTATTTACAGATTTTAGTGTTGTTCATGTGTTTAACAGAGAACCGCAATAGATTGATGCTTTATGCAATGCAAATGTCCCTTCAGCAAAGTAAGTAGTTTAATAATTTTTATTTTATTTTAACCCAAACCGACCTGATGGAGTAGGTATACTTAACTAATTCTGCTTTTTGACAAAGTTATCTCTTTCACACACAATCCGATATGTACATACAGAAGATATGAGGGGAATGATCCCCCTTGCCTTGAAGGATCTTTGTGCTTTTCATTTAGAATGGCAGTTAGAATACTGAATAGGGCAAATGTATTAGAGTAGACATACATATCAGCTGCACAAAAGTCAAAGATAATCTCTGGAACCTGCACCGTAGCTAATATATAACCACAGCCTGCAGTATTTATGTTCTGTGGTGCACAAATGCAAGTTAAGGATGAAATGTGCACGTTGCTCGGTACATGAATTGGAGACTAAGGAAGGCCAACACATTTTTATGGTAGCTCCCTGAAGATCAGGGCTACTGTTTTCAACTCAAGCTTTGAACTTTGAAGTGATAATAATTCTGCCAAGCTTTATTTTAAAAGTACAGCAGTGGAATGCTCTTCCCAGGTCCCCTACTAACACCTTCTTACATAGTAACCACATTAAATCACCAACCAAAACTTATAATCTCCTTCATTGTAGTTTCTACTTCTACATTATAAGCCTTTATATGCTGAAAAGGCCCTAGGAACCATATGCCTTATGATGTATACTTTTCCAGATTGGCCACCATTTTTATATATGTATGTATGTATGTACACAGAGACATATGCATACATATGTAATCATGAAAACATGAACCCATGTGCATGAACAGTTTAGGGTACACTAGTACTTACTACTTGCCCATGCTGCTGTAATGCAGAAGCCCTGTCAGTAAACTACATACCCCAGGTCACTTACCAGCAGTGCAGAAGCTTACAACAAGCACCAACTCTTAGGACTAGTGAGACAAATGTGTCTCAATGTGGTGACAATGGGTATCATGCTGACATAATCAATGAGGCATACAAATTATTCCATGTATATGAAGCTCATCACATAGTTTTGCATTACAACTTACTACCCCAGTGACAGCTCAGTATAATGGCAGTTGCAGATTTGCAGCCTCATCAAAGTTTTCTTGCAGGCAGTGTGGACAGTACTGCCTTACTTTATGTCTTACACAAGAAAGTTAGCAATCGTTTTTTTTTCTTTTGCCAGGAAGGGTAGTCCTGCTGCATCATACTGATAGCATCCACTAATTTTCTTAACTCTCATAGACAACACCCTGCCAATACTGCTGCACTTCCTAAGGGGAACACACGCACACACACACCCACATACACAGACACACACACACACACACACACACACACACACACACACACACACACACACACACACACACACACACACACACACACACGCACACACACACACACACACACACACACACACACACACACACACACACACACACACACACAAACACACACACACACACACACACACACACACACACACACACACACACACACACACACACACACACGAGTACATAGGCACACACGCACAAACGGATACACATACATCCGCACACATAGTCTCTCTCTTTTTCTCTCTCACACACACACACACACACACACACACACACACACACACACACACATGCACACACAGAAGCAATGCTGTTTCACTTCAATGCCAGCCTTTAAAGTATTACATCTAAGAAGTGGACACATATCACATCGAGAACCAACAATACATGTTTTACTCGTATATCAGTGATATTTCTGAACTGTTCCCATCAGAACACACCTCTTTGTGACATATACTATGGAAGTCATTACAAATGAGCTTTGATGGAGAAACTTCCAATGCCATAACATTGTACAGAGGGTAATGCCAGGGTTTGGTGTGCTATGGTCGAACATCCCATGATGCTGTGTGTGCCACAGAATGTAAGCAGACTTTATTTCTGAAACATGCACCAAACATGTTTTACTTGCAAATCTTTAACTTTCCAAAACATAGAACAGACGTCATAGTATTCAACAACAAAAAATCCATTACATCATGTACTTATTAATAGTAAGTCATTACCAATGAAACACTTTGCAACAACAAACTGATTGAATAAGAAAAAATAGCAACAGAGTTCAAATTTAATCAAAAATTCAGTCCACTTTTTTTCAGTTATGATCCCTGGATTAAACCATCTGTACAAGTTCATATGAACGTGATAGAACAATATGAATATTTCCAAAGAGTAAATGTGAAAGAAAGGCATGCGGAGACCACTGTGCTGATCCCAAAAAATGATATAGCTTCAAGATGGGCATTAATGCACACTGCCCCAAATTGCCATAACTTAATATCCTGCTAAGTTATAGGGGAATACTCTGTTCCCACTCAATAACATTTATTATTTTTTCCATATTAATTGAGCTTACAGGCAAAACCATATAAGGTACAGGTAGTGCTCATTGTCCTGGCAGTGCAGCATTTACCATTCTGGGAAAGACCCATCTAATGTCGAACAGCTGATGCACTACATGTTTTGTAAACCATATGGTTTCCATGCTGCTAGTTTTTTGTGTACAATCCGTGCCTTTAAATCTTATTTGGAATCACTGGTTATTGATTTGCTAACAATTTTACTGTGATTATTAAAATACTGTATTCTTTGCTATCTTTTAAACAGTCTGTGATAAACCCTTTTTTCGGCTGCAGCAAGTGCTGAACTTCTTTACTGAAAAATTAAGGCTAAAGCTAAAAATAAAGTGGGGACAAAGTCTCAAAGTCAGGAAAATATTTTTTTAAATATTACTCAATTCATTTAAAAATTTAATAGAACAACGTTTTCCATCAACCTGCATTTTTGAACTATAACACATATGAAACTCTAATGTCAGGAATTACTGATTGAGTGTAATCCTCAGCGATTTTCTAGAAAATCAAAAATGTTATGAGGGACACAGCAAAACTACGAGGCAAAATCAGGGATGTTCTACCAAACCAGGGGCACTTGAGAGGTATGTGCCTCAGTTTAACTTCCTCGGTTTGAACATTACACTCCATGCCATGCCCATCTCTGCTGCTCAGTCATCACTGACAAAAAACTGCTTTATCTCTTTACAGTTGCCCTACAACACCAGTGGCTCTGAAGATTTACAGTCTTAGTGGAAGGGAACAATCACAGCCCTACACAAACCTTACAGTGCATCCTTCTCCTGGGCCAAAAATAGTACATGACTTTAGCCATATTATCCAACAGCCAGGTAAACAAATTCCTAAAGATACTATCCTAAGACTTTATGAAGACTCAACATGCTATGCACAGAAAAAGAGGAATAACAAAGAAATGTCAAGCAAAATGGAAAATATCAATGTCATGCTCTACTCAAATGTGACAGCACAAGAAGTATTATTAGGGAGAACAAATATGCTCTGGAATGAGTAAAAGTGGTGCTTGGGGTGGAGCCACCCGTTAAATGTGTACAATACATTCTATAGCATAATGTCTGGATTTATATTAGTAAAACACACACACCACAAACTCACAGTATGCTCCTGATCTGGTCAAATTGTATTTTTAGTAAAAATGCCCCTAGCCTGGTAGAGTTTAATAGAAGCTCTTGAGTATCATCTGCTCAAAAAACATGGTTTTGAAGCTAGGGTCTCAAGCACTTTGTAGCATGGGTAGACTGCCCCTGCTGAACTTGAAAAAGGTGTTCAGGCAAGCAGCTGTACCCTAACCAATCATATGACTGGAGTTTGAATAAGGCATGAGTACCCCAACCAATCATATGATGATTGGAGTTTGAATAAGGCATGAGTACCCTAAGCAATCATATGATTGGAGTTTGAGTAAGGCATGAGTAGCATCCATAGGGAGGGAGTGAGAAGGGTGGGCGTGCAGATTAAGGCAGGGATTGGAAAGGGGATTTTAGGGTTAGGGAGCAGCAGGGGAGTTTTAGAGTTAGGGTGCAGGAAGCGAGTTTTAGCTTAGTGAGGAGTGGAGAGTTTAGGGAAGGAGGTTGGAGTTTAAGATTTTGGACATGATCAAAGACTTTAGGGTTAAGGATGGAAAGTGGAGTTTTAGGGTTAAGGATCAGTCATGGATTTTAGGTTTAAGGAGTGGGACGGGAGTTGGATTAGGGAGTAAGGATTCTAGTTAGCAACTGGGAGGAAATATTAAGGTTAGAGTTAGGGCTTTTGTAAGGCTACACATTTTGATCGGTTCACATGATAGAATGGCTAAATAGTTAGGCAAGACCAAGCTAGTGGGATTTAGAGAACCGGGCTTTTCGAGTAAGTGACATTGAGCAAGTTTGTTGAGAGCAAATAGCATGCATGTACGGTCAGTAGACCCAGTTTAGTACTGTAGAAATGCTGTGCTACACCATTATAATTCCCAGACCCTATTCCACAGTATGTCAAATGGTCAAAACTTGATTGGCTTGATAATATGATTCCATGCTGTTGCTTGATTGTCTGCTTTGTAAGTACCAACCAATCAAAATTATCAGAGCAGAATCATATCTATGTGCCAGGTGCATTGCAGGTAGATTAGAGAGTTATATGGTGCAGAACAGATAAAAAAAAAAGTTGCCACTGATTTTGTTCAAATAAAATTTCAGCATTTCAGGCCTGTCAAGAGATTCTAGTCATATACATGTATTTGTACGATAAACAGATTTTCAGTTATGAAGGACACGGTACTCCTTTAAATGAGATACGAGCCTTGATTCAAGTAGCTAAAGACTTATTTTCTTGTCTTCCTCTCTCTCTCTCTCTCTCTCTTTCATTCTCTCTTTCTCTTTCACTGTGTCTGTATGCATGTATGTCTCTGTCTCTCACTGACTCACTGACAGATTGATGCGGTCATTGGTGACATTGACAATGCATGCCTACTTAATGTTAAGAGGCAGAAAAGTAATTCAGAGATTGGTCCAAAGGGACACAAACAACTATTGCAGAGAAAGGTAGGGTGGCACTTGGGTTTCATTCAGCTCAGCAGTTAAAAGTACAAACTTTTTAAATGATCTTTATTGAATAGTTAGCCCCTTCTCATTTTTTTATTTAGATATCTTCAACTTCCTTCTGTCAGGAGGATCCCAGCTTGATGACCTTCAGTTTATATTAAATATGGATTTGCAGAGCAAACAAAACTAAAGAATCTTGGAGTAACAACTTTGCCAAACTCCTAGCTAATTTACAGAATAATCACCCTCTATTGTGCATTCATGAAATATTTAGAAGATGGTTAAGATGAACTTTTGTCTTCTAAACTTGAAATGTTCTTTCAAAGTATCAGTAGGCATCCTCTGTCTTGATAATGATCTCTCTCCTAATAAAATAAATAAAAATCTAATTATGTTTCGAATTAGATGAGTCCAATGCTAATATGGTTGCATAATGCAGTAGTTGACATCACCATTAGCCATAAAGTACTTTGACACACCCTTTATTTCCTGGTTCATACAAAGAGCAGAATAAGCTACTTTCATCTTGGATTTCTGCCAGAATGAACTAAAAAAAAACATGCATTCAAGTTTTTTTTACATTTAACAGCACACAAGACAGCTGCAAATCACAGCATGCATGACTAAGCAAAGTTTTATCACCAATATATGTTGCAGAAAGCAATGTGGAAGGCAGCTGTTATAAATTAACATATGTCAGTCCTCCTGCAGCCAAAGCTTCTTAAAATTAAAACACTTAGTAAAACAGATTGATAACATCTTGATTGATTATATTCATTTTATCTTTAATATGTTATGCATGAAATCAAGTAATAACTGTACAAAAGGCAAAATTAAAGGCTGTCAGTACCTCCCTATCTTACTCTATCACCTTGTCTCTGAGGGACTGTTTACTAAAGCTTACAAGCTTCATAAAACTGCAGATGTCTCACTAAACAGACTATAAACAGTATTCTATTATATGATGCTGACAGCAATTTATGTTTGTGCTTTGTTATGCTTTGTTGATAGTAGTGGGATGCAGACATATTTAAAGCTACAAATTAAATGCAAGAAAACTACATAGTTAATCTAAGATATTAACTCCCTTACATTTGTACTTAGTCCTTCCAGAAACAAAGTAATACAGTTGAAAATTATACCATGCTATAAGTTAAACATGCTGAAAGAGTAGCCTTACAAAGCAAATTAAAATAAATGCAATCTGTAAAACTATAAATAATGCTCATAACCAAAGATACGGTGGCACAACAAAATTTATGAGAACAGTTAAATAATTCTGCCTCTGCTTCATGAATAATGCATGGAGCAGAGGTGCAGTCACTGGCATTGAACTCAAGTTTAGTTCTCAAGCTGACGTGTTGCTTTTCTCTCTTATCCCAAAAACATGACATTAAGTTAGCTGGCAGTCTACTAAACTGTCCGTGGGTATAAGAGTGGCATGGGAGTGAGGGTCTGGATGTGTCCTGGGGAGAACACTTTACTAATCTCGAAATTCTGAAATACCGAATTTCAGAATCCCGAGATCATAAAGCTGAAAGTTCTAAATACCGAAACCCCAGAAGCGCGAATTTCAAAATCCCGACATTTGGAGATGTTGAAGTAGTGCTTCTGGTGTTGTGGTGTTTGAATGGAAGTTCAGGTAAGTATGTATGTTTAAGGGTGTTAGTTAGGGACTTTAGTGTGTGTCAGTGTGTGTTGTGACTGTGATGTGGGTGTGCAAGGGCAATGTAGGTGTGTGGTGGTATTTTTGTGTGTTTGTCTGTGTAGTGCGACCCTGTAGTTAGTATATTTAAGTAGGGGAAGTGTGCTGGGCACAGCCCCCCCCACATGGAGGGTGCAGGGGGGCTTGCCCCCCTGCTTGTATGTAGTGTAGGTTTGTGTGTTTGTTTGTGGGGGAAGGTGTGTATTTGGGTATGTGTGTGGTGTCTGGTTAGTGTAGGATTCGCAATTTCAAAATTCGCGTTTTTGGGATTTCGGTATTTAGAGCTTTTGGCATTATGGTCTCGAAATTCTGAGATTCGGTATTTCAGGATTTCGGGATTATAAAGTGAATCCGTCCTGTGATGTTCATGAATCCTATGATGGACTGGCATCCATTCCAGAATTTATGATGAGCTTTCCTCCTACTGAGTGTCATTATAGGCTCGTGTTCATTCTGACCATCATCAACATAAAGTAGATGTCAAACAATGAATGAATGAATGAATAATCTGAATTGATAGACTCATCTACTAACCTCTCACTCTTATATGTTTTCCATTGTCACACAGCCATCTGGTTAATTATCTTAAGGCAGCTGGCTACTGCGGGATTTACCTCCCTCCCATGGGGAAAATATGCTTTATATCATGGTGTTAATCATATGAGGTATTTGCCCAGTGGTGCCCAAGTAAAAGTTCAGAGCCTTACACTGATAAAAAATGAAAGAAACTTGCTACAAATAACAGACAAATGTTAAAATCATTGTTATATTAAAAGCATTTTTTCACACCCGTGCAACTTATATATACCTACTCCAAGACTGCTGCATCTTGATGATAAATATTACATTAGCATCCCCAAACTGATAATAAGAAAACTTGTCTCTTACATGTGCACTGATTTATATATAAATAGTAATAGTATCAAAATAAATTTAAAGTCTTCATTATTGTTGTGTAGAAAACTGTTTTTTTAATCACAAGGAAAACATTTCACTGAATGAACAGATATATTTGACATAGTATAATTCATCTATTAGTAAATTAAGCACAGTCTTTCTATAAATTTGACGTTCTGTTGTACAGAGTTTGTATATATTTTCAGTTTTGTAGACCCTTGCACACCCTTAACTAGTAATATTAAAATGTGAAAGATGCAGAGGTCTTGGAAGTGACTCTGCACATAAGACTTAACAGCCAAATGTCTAGCAAAATGCTTACACTTTGACCTGACCTCAGGCTGTCTGCCTAGTATACAGATTTGCCTAAACCATTTCATAATGAAGTCAGTGGTATTTTGAACAGTTTATACCCTTTGCTGCATCCCGCAGAGGTAATTCACACCCACAAGTCTTTGCAGTGATCTACTTTCCTTGAACAATGCTTGAAATTACAGCGCTGCAGATTTGTTCATGTCCATTAACCAATTCCTGAAGTACCATGTGGTTTCAACAGTTTTCGTACATGTCATGCTGTCATTACTGTACAATATCACACTCTGAGTGCCACAGTATGAATCAATGTCCCTAACCTCAAGGCAAAATTCTTTGAAACCCTCCTTGCAAAAAGTAACTGTCAGAGAAATGAACATCTAATGCACCAAGCTCACCTTACAAAACTGCCAGAATAAAGTACCATTCTGATAAGGTTACAAAATTACTGAAAATGGCTTCCTCCGTGACCTTGAAGTTCTTACTGTCCAGCTTTCCGTATCATTGGTAATAGAGCTCACAGCTCTTCATTTTCCCATACATCACCTAATATCTACAAAACTCCAGACAATACAGGCTCAGTCAGTGACAATTTCTGGATCAGTGTGGCAACTGTTGAAAACTACTTCTGCATCTCTGATAAGCCCTTACTTTTTGACAAGTAGCTAACTCCTGTGTTAGATAATGGTTTGCTGTATATAGTTATGTATATATATATATATATATATATATATGTACTAACCTATGAACCTATATATATATATATATATATATATATATATATATATATATATATATATATATATATATATATGTACTAACCTATGAACCTATATATATATATATATATATAGAGAGAGAGAGAGAGAGAGAGAGCAAGGTATTGAGCATTTTCCTTTTGACATCATCCAATAGCAAAAGTTTCAGAATTCACCAATAACAACAAGCTCACCAAAAGCATAAAAGTGAGACATGCACCATGGCAGAGTGTGGGTAAATAGGTTACTTGCTCAGCATGTTTCCATGGTGTATTACTATTACACAATGGAATTATTTTACAGAGACACGCTTCCCTTTTTTAAATCATGCTGCTGTATAAAATTAGCTTTTCGTAGATTCCCTGTGTGAAAGCAGATTCAGGTTAGTGGGGACAGTTCCATGATATACTACACATGTATATGCCGGTGAATATGGAGACAGTTCCATGATATACTACACATGTATATGCCGGTGAATATGGTGACAGTTCCATGATATACTACACATGTATATGCCGGTGAATATGGTGACAGTTCCATGATATACTACACATGTATATGCCGGTGAATATGGAGACAGTTCCATGATATACTACACATGTATATGCCGGTGAATATGGTGACAGTTCCATGATATACTACACATGTATATGCCGGTGAATATGGAGACAGTTCCATGATATACTACACATGTATATGCCGGTGAATATGGTGACATTTCCATGATATACTACACATGTATATGCCGGTGAATATGGTGACAGTTCCATGATGTACTACACATGTATATGCTGGTGCAGTGGGGACAGTTCCATGCTACACATATATATGCAGGTGCAGTGGGGACAGTTCCATGATGTACTAGACATGTATATGCTGGTGCAGTGGGGACAGTTCCATGATGTACTACACATGTATATGCCGGTGAATATGGTGACAGTTCCATGATGTACTACACATGTATATGCTGGTGAATATGGTGACAGTTCCATGATGTACTACACATGTATATGCCGGTGAATATGGTGACAGTTCCATGATGTACTACACATGTATATGCTGGTGCAGTGGGGACAGTTCCATGATGTACTAGACATGTATATGCCAGTGCAGTCGGGACAGTTCCATGATGTACTATACATGTATATGCTGGTGCAGTGGGGACAGTTCCATAATATACTACACATGTATATGCCAGTGAATGTGGTGATATCTGTACAGTACAAAAGCAGTGCACTTTTATACAACTGTAGTCCTTGGCAGCCAGAACTGATGCAAGGTATAGTTCCTGAATGCACAGGATAGGTGCACTATGAAAGAAAACAAATGAAAAAAGTTTAAAGTAAACAGTTAGTATCACTTGAAAGAGGGTTTATGGTATTAAAAATGCTGTATCTTTTGTTTTGCTATTTAGCAGAATTTTTTTTGGGGTCTATATTAGATCACCAAGTGCTTAAAAAAGTGAACGGTGATTAATCAACCCCAAGCTTACAATTTCAAACTGTCAGAACAGCGATTCTTTTCCTAGGGAAAAACATCGCTGTTCCAACAAAAAAAAATAAATACTTTAAACATTACATTAAGTGGGGGGGCTTCACCCCCCCACAACCCCCTACTTAAATATACCAACTCCGAGACCACACTACAGTCCCGAAAATGGCAAAGTAATGAAGTGGCCAAGCAAATTCTTTCCCAGGGAAAGAGTTTCCTTAAAAGTCACTTCGATATTTTGCCATTTCAGGCTTTTGAGTTAGACCAAGATGCATTTGAAACAATGCGTCTTCGATCTTCTAATAAGGAACCTTTTTTTTTTAGGTAGCCTCATCAAAACTGAAGACACATGAGATGAAAATGAGCACAGACAAAACGATTGCCATGGCAACAAATCAGTGAAGTCAGAAGAAGCTGAAAATGGAGTTAAAAGAGAAAATAGTGGAACAAGTTAACAGCTTCAAGTAGCTGGGGAGAGGTGGATGAGGGCAACACAAATATAGATGAGTTCAACACTAGAATCTGAGGTAGTGCAGTCAACTGGCTTAAAGTATCAAGGGGGTACAGTGTGACAGAAGAACACAAAAGAAACTGAAAGTAAGGGGTACAAAACAATGGTGCAACCAGTGCTTCAGCATGTGGTGTAAAACCTGTAAAGTAAAAGCAGAACAGCTGAGGAATCTTGAGGTGATGGCAATATGGTAACTGAAACTGAGTACTGGGAAGCACACTGTGAAACAAATGACAAAATGAGACCCCCGGACCTTCAGTTGGACAGAAGGTCATGGGGAACATATTACAGTAGTTGTGTCATATGGAGAACATATTACAGCAGTTCTGTCATATGTGCAGCAAAGCAAAAGACAATTTGGTTTTAAAGCAGATTTGGATGAGACAGGGAGAGGCAAGAGAAGATGATGACACCCAGTCAAGAGATGGATGGATGGATGGATGGATGGATGGATGGATGGATGGATGGATGGATGAATTACATGAAAGGCCACCTGTCAGAGGTGGGCATGAATGTTGAAGAAGGGAGGAGAGTGCCACTGAACTGACACAGGTGGCAACATCTGACATGACATCCTGACCCAGTGACTGGTGTGTATGTGGGTGCAGTCACTGAACTAGGTGGTGGCATATATCTTGTTTTACCTCACAGACAGAATGTAGTGTTCTTCAGTGGCAGACAAGCCATAATATGGAATAGATAACATGCCTCGCTTACAGTTTTAAGATCTCTAATTCTGAAGAGCAACACGGTAAACAGGAAATAATGCGATCGCTTAAATCAGTTTTCTTCTGCGCAGTGACTTCATGTGTATACACAATTTCCTAAGCAAGCGTAGTTATCAGTAAATAATAAAATATAAAACATGCACAAAATCCTTGTTAGAAAATTTTCTAGATTAAAAATGCAAACAGCAATGATTAAAAATATCCATAATTATCATTAATGCCAGTATTACAATATTTGTTGTGGGAAAGTTTTCTTATTTTTAGATGTCATTTGATTGAAGTTTGTCTTAGTCATGAATGATACAGACATTTAGCTGGATCTGCCTGGTGATTTCTTTAGATTCAAGATGTGAACTGTGGTGCCTTATCAAGAGTTTGAGATATGATATTGTAAATTTCAAAAACTAAGAAATCCAAAGTAGATTCAAAGGAAGCAACAGAAAAGTGCAAACATTGTTACTATCCATTAAAATTACTTTTCAGGGGAGAAACATCCGTCTCTACCCCCTGATGGGCGATTCACACCCACACACCCCCTATTACTTATGTTTTCTAACAATAAACATAGGTATACCTCAGAGAAAATGAATTCACCATGTTACAGCAATTTCCAGCTTATTATGTATTTCTCCATAATCACGTGTAAATGTTCAAAGTTCCAAATATCCAGTAAAGGGCTTTGGAGAAAACTGTTTGAGAACTTAAAAACATCTTTCTATGCTGCCTTAAACTGTTACTTAGTTTATAGAGAGCATTATATCCTCATTTATTCCTTAAATCATATACATGTAGGTATCTCTTTTGTATAAGCTTTCTAAGTTTTTTATTCTATAAAAGCTTTGGCAGATTTTGCAAGAAGCAGTATACACAATACATAAGAAATAGTAAGATATCAGATGTCCCCCATGCTGGGAGGAGGCTTTTTTCTTCTTGGGAAACTGTGAACACCTTGAAAAAGAGAATTACAGAGACTCTGTATGGTTGGCAACACATTTCCTGTTTAGGATGTCTCTTACCAGGTCCTGGCAATTCTGCCAAAAGAAGTTTTCAGTTAAAAAAAAAAGGGTGGCATCCAGAATGGCCCGCCTAAGCTCATCCTTGAAGAAAGGTGATCTCTCACCACAATATTCATCTCAGGTAGCCACCAGAGCCTCCTGCAGTGATCAGAGCATCAGCCCAATTAAAATTACAGCAAGCTATATGAAGGGCCAGTGCCGAAGCTACTGTCAGCATATTTTCAGACCTTCCTTGATCCTAAATAGAGGAAGGCCTGGCAGCTTTTATAAAGCCTAATAATGAAGGAGGGCCAAACCTGGGCAGATGATACAGAAAATTAAAGGACAGTTGTCCCAAATTGTACAGAAGAGTAATTTCTAGCCAAACCTACCCAAATGCTATGTTTTCCTTATCAAGGATTAATACAGAATGGTGTCTTGGTCTCTGGACTTAAGAAATATGTAATACTTGGTTAGCGTGTTATTCTGTAAAGAGTAGATTATTGAAAGTGCTCATTTTTAAAAGCTCAAAGCAATCTGAATATGAATGCTTTCTGTCCATAAAAATGTCATCAAGTAGAGCAGATTGCACAATAGGGACCACTTCTGCCCCAGACACTTGTCTGAATATTTCTGTACATAAGTCAGAGTAAGAAGAGGTCAGTCCATGGTGGACTTTAAAACCTTGAAAGTCCCCTAAAAGAGAGCTTATCTGCAGTGAAGCTGTGGTAAGGAAGGTTCTCTTAACACTTGCTGTCTCTGATACAAGGGCCACTGAATCATCACAATTTCTATCAGAAGTGGAAACTAAGGGGTAGAAACAACATCCAATGCTAGACTTAGCATTGCAGCCTGAGATTTCAGCAAGTATGAGAAAATGACTGAAAGAAAGACGAGTGCCAAGTGACAGGGGACATCTCCTCTTTCCCTAAGTATCATGACAGTGCATATTTTAAGAATGCCTTGGTCATGAAAGGTCTTTGTGAGGCTTATCCTGGGTATCACAGAAAGCTACTTAAGGGTGTTCTTCCACTCCCATTTGGGCAAGACCCGTTGGATACTCAACAACAAGTACATATCCAGCACCTGGGCTATTCTTTTGGGCTCATTTGGCACAACATTACTGAAAGGAGTCTCATAAATTCAGTCCTGCAAACCTTCTTTGACCTAGTGTAAGGCAAAAGAAGTGGAGTGCCATTTCTTTTTCCGAACCTCCAGGTCTTTCCTGAGAATGCCAGGGTTCACTTTATGCAAGCCTGGATGTGGTCATGTTCTAAATTATCTATTGGGGTAGGGCATTGCCACACAGGATGTAACCCCCAACATGGTTAAACAGGCTGTAGCTCTAGTGCTCCTCTCATCAGCAGCTGAAGAAGGGATTGAGGTCAATCTGCTAGTTGGAGGAGAGCTTGGGATTCTTATGAAACATTAGGCTTTATTGTGAACAGAATTTGTAAGGGGAAGCTTTGGTTTATTCTTGACTTTTCAAATCCTTTACTTCTCAAACGGATCGGAACTGACCATGGACTATGACAGAAGCTCTTCTGCCAGTCTTTCCATCCCACTTGCTACCATCCACAGACACTTCCTCACAGTGAAATATGCTTTGAATTTCTCTCTACCTTCCCTGCTGTTGGCTAGATGGAAGCACTGCTATGCTTAGCAGTGTTCAGTTTTGTGTTCCATTCTTAGACAAAATGGTCAGTGCCAGTGTAGGTCCTAGTATGAGATCACAAGAACATTTATGAAGATTATGACCAACCTGCAACATAGAAGGCTGAAGCCCTGAATATTTTCCAGATAATCAAAATTTGATTAGCGGCCTAGACACTGGAGAAGATAACCAAAAATGTATGGGATTGAGGATGTCCAGGTTTAGCTCATCCACTCTGAAAGGAAGGATTCAGCCAAAGTCCAACCATGAAAGCACCATCTACAAGAAGGCTCAGTGCTGGGCTTCACTACACTGAGAATCAGTAGCATCAGCCTGTTCAAAAACTGCATGCACTCCAGCCAAACAGCATGAGTGTGCACGTGTGTACATCTGCAGCAGGTTGGTGTAGACAGGCCCTTCACCATGCCTGTTTCCTGAAAGGGTGGGAGGTCGGCATAATGGGTAAGGTGTTTAACTTACAAACAATAGGTGCAGGGTTTGATTCTCACATAGGGTAAATGGCTAGGCTTAAAATGACTCACAAGGGCAGTTAATCTAGTACTACGCTATGAACTATGAACCAAGATGAACTAATCATCTTCCCTCCTTCAGGAACATGACTTAATTCTTTGGCTCTTACTTGTTCCTCCAGGCATCTTTCACTGCAAGCTGCAAGAAGGAATAAATGGATCATTTAAAAAATGACTTCATGGTCACTGGGGGAGAGATGCTGGTCAAAACATGATGAGAAGAAAGATGTATACAGTTTATGTACAAAAGGGGAGAACTTTCCCAAGGCATATGTTATCATCAATACTGGAACTATGTGAATGGTGCAAAAGGACTAGGGAGGTGTAGTCATACAACTATGACTACCATCAGGAATTCTTCTATGAATATGAAAGCAGTGGAAAACCCACTGTCCTCTTTATCTGACAACTGTAGCTGCACTGCAAAGCTCAAGCTGTTAGGCCTTAATCTGTATTGGTTTCAAAGGCATTGTCTTACAATTAGGTTTCCTCTTATATTCCTGATGTTAAAGTTGCAAAGGATTTTGTAAGAAATGAAGACTACAGTGTGTGTGGCTTGCATTCTTAATTTTACTGTTTGCTCAGTGTTTCAATACAATCATACCCACAAAATGATGCCTTGGAAGATGTTAGGCAATGATTTATAGACTACTTCAAAGCATTGCAGGTAAACAAAAAATAACAACTGTTTAGAGAAGTAACTTTTTACTTGCACTGTAGTTTCAACATGACATTATCGTGTGCTGATTTTCAATGTGATATGTTCCACCTGTGAGACCTAACTGGCAAGTAGTCTTTCTAGATAGCAAGAAACTGTTGTTGGTGCATTTATCATTGAAATACAGTAGCCTACACATTCATTTAGGTAGTGAGGCATTGTGAGTTCAGTCTTTCATAATATCATGGCATGAATTTTTAGCTCAGAGAAAATTTTTAGGGCCATCATTATCAATAAAATAAATCACACAAGCAGCACACCCTTTGCTTCAAAATTAGTATAATTTGGTATTGTTCACAGTAATGAAGTTATTTCCAGCTACTTATACATACTTAAAACATGACGAGTACAGTTTAACATCTGCACAGTCCCCACATATTGTCAGAAATAAAGAGTGCCTTTTTACTGTGCTTTGCATTCTAAAAAGAATACCCATTTGTTAACTAGGTAGGCCAAGTGTAGACACAGACCCTTTTCAGGGATGATCCAGGAAGAATGTCTGGTTAAGAAACTTGCAAAAGGCCCCACATTAAACAAATAATAGGTCATGGAATCAAACCATACACACAGGAACTAAACTCATAGCCTCAATCCTCTGTGCTGACTGCCAGACAGGTCCAATCCAACCCCCCCATCCATCATGAAGTGAAAGCACAGTGCGAAACACTAAGCACCTTCAGACAGCTTTCTTCATTTATGTTGAGCAGGTTTCATACCCACATCATATCAGTGCCATAGACAGGGGTCAGTGACACCACTACCACTAAAGAGATTTACTGCCTGTCCGACTGCAAGACTGACAGAGACAAAACAGAGAAGCTACAAATGTAGTGACATAAAATTATGTGTGCCAAAGAAAGCTAAACAACAACTGGAAAGGCCACAGAAATACCTCACAAAGAGGATTACCGGCCTCAAACAGATGGTCTATGCAGACCGTCTCAAAAAACTCTAGCTTTACTCCATCGCATATCGCCTACTCAGAGGTGATCTCTGTCTAACATACAAAGCTATGTCAAACCCAGAGCTGTTGGACATGCTCCACTTAAAGAAATCTCAATCCCTCTGAGCTATACGCTCTAGGGACCTAAACCTTGTCACCACAATAAACAGAACATGCCGGAGGGATAGATTCCTGTCCCAGAGACTTCCCATACTCTGGAATAAACTACCTATCTATATCAAACAAAGCTCCTCATTAGCACTCTTCAAGAAAAATCTTGATGATTGGATGGGAAATAGGAAATTCACCCCGGGGATCACCTCTGTGGCTCTGCTCAACAGTGGCACAGGAAAATAAATTTCTTGGGTGGAAAAAGCTAGGGTATCTTTTTGCCTGGGCTTGTATATGCCCCAGGGCTGATAGCCTAGTACCTACCTATGAACCTATGATAATGACTGAACTAAAATCTGCTTGGCATTTTGAGCAATGTGTGAATGCTCTTCTGATTGTTTACTAATAAAGTTTTCTGTTATTATCTCCTATAGGTTCCATAATGTTATGCAAACCTATTTAAAAACTTGTAGGCTATAAAAAGGATTTCATGCTCAGGTATGATAGTGATTGATAGGTAAGCAAGTTAAGTATAAATGCCTGAAATGGATACTTTTGTCTCATTTCCTTGGCAAAAAAAGAGGTTGCTTTGGAAATAAAGGCTTCTGCTGCCATTTGTCAGGGCTTTGAAAGGCTTCATTAAATTTAACAGCATGGCTTCTGCCTGCAGAAAGGAGTGGCAAATTGTGTACAGCTACCGCAGTGCATGCGAAAAGGGTGGGGGAGGTGAATACATGCATCACCTATACTAACATTGCAGACCCATCCAATTTTATAAAGTTTAGCTTACTGTGCTCCTGGCCCCACAGACCATATTTTTTTCTCACACAATAAAAGAAATATAAAAATCCAATTTGACCTGATCCTCAGTGTTGAAAGAAAGTGAAATACCTACTGAAGGCTGCTTATATCTATGTAGGAGATTTGTTTACAGCACCAATTCTTACAAGTCTTTTGATAATGTATTTAATAAAAAAATGCCTGTTCTTAAACTGCTGTGTTCATTATAACTTGAGTAAAAAACAAGATTTTTTTTTTTTTAATTTGCGTTTCTGTCTCACATAATGCCAAATTGTGTAAGACAAATGTTCCTGTCATTTATTTTATTATTGCAACATCCAGAATAAAACTGAAGAAAAAAAGTTTATAAGAAATTTGAGATGATATCTGTATGGTAGGCCTTAAGGCAGTACAAACCAATTTAGCAGAAAATAATCAGAAAATGTCATTCTCCATGTCTTATTTTCTAGAAGTTATTTCTCTGGTTCTCTCATGATGCCGAATATTTTAGCTAAATTTAATGAGTCTTTTCAACTTCAGCCTTTCACGATTAATGACAGGTCGAGAGCTGCCAGTGTCCATTATTCCACTGTTAGTAGCCTGCTCATATTTACATTGTCATGCTTCGTCTCTCATTTCTTTAACATGGCACAAGTGGGTCTGTCATGAGTCTATACCTTCACCGCCATGTATTTTTGAGCAAACAGAAATAAGAAGCCCGCAATAATTTCTTCTTACTTGTGGTTATCCCAGTACTACAAAAACTCTAAACAATGCACTTTAAATTTCAGACTGCAAGAAATGTCAAACAGAGGCACATAGTACCAGTAACCCTCCTGTAATGGTGGTTGGGGAACATTAAAAAGACTAACTGAATATAAGATTCAGGATGCCAAATCTCTATTTTTCATAGGTGACTATGAAGTTTAATTCTTGCATAATGATTTGCTTATGTCCTTGCCATATGCAAGTAAGATTCAAACTAAGGTCTCTGAGCTACAATTTTGATAAACAATTAAGGCAGGTAGTTGGAGATGTCTGCAAAACTTACATGGACTTACAGTATTACCATGTATAAAATCAGCTACAGCAGTGAAATACATTACTTAAACACCTGAGTTAGGTTTAATTATTAATTTATTTGAGTCAAGCATATTACTGAACTCAGTAAACAGGCTAGGAATGTGAGAAAATGGTACTGATTTTAACATTCTACAAAATAGAAGATAATAAATACAGTACAGATATTCACAGAATTATAAAATATATAAGACAATTGGGCCCAGTGGCCAGTTGAACCTTTCTAGTACCTACCCTCAGACCCTTCCTCCTTGTTAAGGAGTAACAAGCCAGTCATACCAAGTGTGTATTTGTGGATACCCATCCAGTTGTCTAACTCCTTTCTGAAAGAAGAAAGCATGCCACATTGCCTAATTTGGAAAAAGTTTGTTCTACAACAGAGGTAAGCAATCAATGGCAAATCTTTCTTTCTCCACCAAGTTTTATTTGTGACGCATGTTTAGATCTCCTGTCTGAGTGATAGTGGCACTGTCTATATATCGAGATATAAGAGGTCTTGGACTGCTAGGCCTATAAATGCCCATAAGACTAAGAACAGATTGTCCCAAGGAGTGTATAGAATATTGAGTAAGAGGGCAGGGTTTCCAGACTCTCCTGCTAGTTCTTGATATGGCTAGTAGGATGCATCTTACAAGGAACATTGTATTTGATAACAAGTCTGATAAATGCAGAATACAGAGTGATAAGAATTTCCTTGGATCTAGATGAAATACCTTTTAGAATTAGCTGCACCAGGTAAAAAAATCCAGACTTCTGCCCGATGTGATGGTCAAAGGCAAGGGGATTATCTTCCCATGTTCCAGGATCTTTTACCATGTTTTCATTTTGAAGTGGTGAGAATGTCTGTACTATGAGGGTTGGATTTGGCATAATGGCTAAGGTGTTTACCTCACAGACACAAGGTAAAGGTTGGAGTCTCACCTCTGAAGGAAATCGGCTAGGCTTAAAATGACACAGAAGGGCAGGTAGCCTAGTATTCACTTATGAAATTATAAGATGGATGAAGAGATTGCTTACTAAATGCAATGGTATTACTTTTTTAGCATTAAGTTTTAACCTGTTTGTTTGAGCACTAGTTGTTAAGATGTGCAAGTTCCAGATGGAGTTTCAGTGTAACAGAGGGGGAAATGAGGATGATGCCAAGTTTACATTCATCCACAAACTTGGTTAGCTAGAGATATCCAGTTATAATTTGGAGATCTGGAAAGTATATTCTGAACAGTAGAGGTCCTCTGTGAAACATCACTGGTCACCTTCATGTTTGCTGAGGATGTAACTGCTACCCACATTACAAGGATTCTATCCTTCTGCCAATTAACTATCCACTTAACTATGTACGAGTCAATCTGGAACTCATTCAGCTTAGTTATTATGTTAGCATATGGTATAGTATCAAAAGCCTTAGCCAAGCTGACGCATGCTATATAGACATCATATCCACTGCCCACAGCTTGAATTACTCTCTCAAAGAATTTGATGAGATTTGTTTGATACAATCGACCCTTAACAAAGCTGACCTGTTTTTGGGGGGGGGGGGGGTCAAGCATTCTAATATTTTTGTTATCATAGTTAATTAAGTCAGATATGATATGCTTCATGACTTTACAGATGAGACTATGAGATTGGTCAGGTTAATGGGTTTGTAATTTCTGGCCTGAGTGGTGGGGCTACCTTTCTGAAGTGGGGTCAGAAAAGCTGTGCACCATAGTTCAGGGACATGACTAGTGGCTAGACTCAGGTCGATTGACTGTAAATAATTCTCACCTTCAGTAATACACAGACTTCTACATTAACCATTCCCACAGAATCCACCAATAATTTTGTCGGGTCATATTCTAATCCTGATTCCTTCGCAAACACTCTGAATGCATGTAATCGCCTGGGGAACTGCACTATTAAATCAATAAGCAGCTGCATGCAACTGCCACCAAATAAACGCAAACTGTTTATTTTTTTCATTCAACATATCTTCCTCTAAAGCTGTTCACTTTCTTCTAGAAAAAGATCTCCAGTACATTAAGAATATTACAATAATAATGAAAATGGTGTGGTCTTGATGCCATCCGAAAACTGCAGGATGTTAACCTACCTATTAACTGACACCTGAAACATTGCAGGAGTACAAATTATTCCTTATGCATTTCTTTCCAGCAGATGCTTCCCCTGTTAACTTAAACATAAAAACCAAGGTCCTGTATTAAGTTACTTTTACTGTCAACTAGGATTTCCCCTTGCAGAGTCATAAATCGTTCACCCACTGCACAAACTAAGTCAACCTAGTCCAGCCATAAACTAATAAACCCTCACTGGCAGTCCTCCGCTAGGCGGGAAATAACTTCCTGACCTCATTGTTAACAGTTTTGCACATATCTTAGCATCAGCCTTAATAAAATAAGCACTTCAAACTGGTCTTCTGGCTACTCCTTCCATTTCAGAAGCACTTTTTTGTCACTATTTTTGTGACTTTGTCCCCCGATTACTTTTGTCTTTGTCCGGACTTCTTGAGTTAAGAGGTTGAGAGGTATGCTGTCAGTGGAAGTAGCCTGGGATTGAACCATGCCATGGCACATCTGGTGCTGGGCAGCAAGGACATTGCATGTCTCTTGGGATGACTGTGACATATATCTTCACCTGACACCCCTGCGTATAGATTTAGCAGTAAGTACTTCTGCCTCTGAAAGTGTCTTTATCAAAAGGTTCAGGTTGTACAAAAGAAGCAGGTGTTGAGATGCATGTGGTCCCTGATGTAATACATCCTCATTCTGCTGAGTGTGTGACCTCATGTCAGTGTCTAAGGAGTTATCCATCTGCTATGGTACAGCGGCACTGCAAGTACACTTTGCAACTATGCGCCATTGTCCTCAGTCTATGTCACAAGAACAAGAAGTTATGGAATCATCGCTGACAGCCAACTTGCTGTTATCATTAGCCTGCTGTGGTAAAACACAGGATGAGTTTGGTTCTGGTACTGACTGTGTGAAAAAATATGTGAAGATGTGATTAATGTGACCTGTGACAGCAGGAATCATTTTTATGTAAAGGTAGAATGACAAAAAATTTACCATGTATTGTCACATTTGGAGACAAAGCCAGAGAGGCAAGATTACGTTGGTTTGGACATGTGCTGAGGAGGGATGCTGAGTATATTGGTAAAAAGATGCTAAGGATGAAGCTGCCAGGTAACAGGAAAAGAGGAAGACCTAAGATAAGGTTTATGGATGTGGTGAGAGAGGACATGCAGGTGGTTGGTGCGACAGAGCAAGATGCAGAGGACAGGAAGAAATGGAAACAGGTGATCCGCTGTGGCGAACCCTAACGGGAACAGCCAAAAGAAGATGATGATGTCACATATGAAATATGATGAAATATGTAAGAGCAATATGTGCACATGCCCAGAGCCAAATTCAACACTATGTAACTTAGGCAGCTGTCTAATTCCCATGTTGGCTGGGGGAATGTCTTTTGTAAATAAAAGAATGTCAAAAGATTTCCATCAATACAGGAAGACATTGCGGGAGACTTTCTGAACTCAGGAGAGCTTTAGGACCTCATGGGAAAGCAACAAGTCTGAAAAGCCTCTGTGTTAGGACAAATATCCTAATGTAAAATCACAAGAAAATTTAGATTATAGATATCGAAGTAAAGACCTTAACCATTATGCCAACCCAACCCTGAACAAACAGATATGCCAATGGAATAAGCAGAGCATGTTAATGGTGCTACTAATTCATGACACAAAGCAATGTACTTGTGTGTGTATGAAATTCCCCATTTAGGGGGCTTCCTAGTTAAGTGATTTTACTCAGAGTCAAACTCTGCACCCTGATTATTAGAAAGCAAGTGCCTTAAATGTCCACATCAACTGCCAATTCTACTTTTGATTATTTTTATTTTTTTGTTTTTGTAAATCACTGAGGATTGCAGTCGATCAATGTCAGTCACAGAGTTTCATAGTTTTGCTGTTCAGCAGCAGTGGTGCAACAGGTAGCATGCTTGCCTGTGTTACAGAAGGTTGTGGATTCTCTTCCCACATCAGGTAGACTGATTGACTTTATAGTGCAGCATAAGCGGGGATTAGGTGCTGCTCTCCTGAGTGTGTCCTCCTTTGGATGATGTGCCTAGTAACTATGAACCTGTTGTCAGTTTACCAGCCATTCACTATTATATATCACCAGCACACCAATTATTATTATTTTTTTTTTTTTCTGTAATATATTCTTCAAAGGGGGCAGGCAATGAATTTTTAGAAGAAACATTGAAATGGTTTAGTTACAGATCTCTTTAATGTGGAATTATTCAAATGACTTTTACTTTTGTAGAAATTGTCCACATTGACTGTTACTGGTGGATTATAATGATTGCATTTCAACTGGCCTTACACAGTTGAAATGTTCTGAAATGGGTAGCCTTGTCATTATTGATTCATGTACTCTGTTTCACTGCTTACTAGAAAAGTGCTGAAAACTGTTATTTAAAACTCAATCTAACAAGTGGTGCTATGTTAAACAAATAATATAATAAAAAAAACCTCATCCTCTCTACAGTCTATTGAAAACAAAAGCTGCCAATTAATTTCCAATTCCCCCTTTCAGGAACGCTACTATACCACCCTCTCCAAAACCAAATGCCTACCAGTCTCCTACAGAGTTGAGCTACTCCTAGGGTCTCTTGTTTTCAAAATACTTCACTCAGGTGCATTTCTACCTTTTCCAGCCAAATTCCACAATAAAAACTCCCTCTACAACCTCTACAACCTCTTTCAATTAACTCCCTCCCATCAGACACCCCAAACTAAACAGCAGTGCACTGTATTCCTTCTCCATTCTTGTACCCAAACTTTGGCAATGCCTGCCCCTTCACCTTAAAGAAGTCTCCTCTTTCCCCACCTTCAGAGCTTATCTCAAAAGACAGCTCTATCAAATATTTGACTGGAAATGCATTTCCACTGGGCACTCATCTGCATCACTTCTACTCAGATCCTCTGTTTTCAGCTGCTGCTTCCCTCTCATATTTACTACTAAAATTAATTCACATTTGATTTTCTACTCTGCTAATATCATTTACATATTATAAAAATTGTCTATGGGATTATTTACCTTCTATGATTACTCTGTGTTTGTGAATTTGTTCTGTTTTATATTTTTGTGAATTTCTTTACCCAGGCCGTGCCTGCAAATGGTCTATAGTGATCAGTATACTCCTCTGATTTGTTTGTCTTTTCAGCTTTTTCCGGTAAGGGGTCGCCACAGCGGAACTCGGGTCCGCTAATGATTGGCAGTAGATTTTTACGAAATGCCGAGGTGCCAGCTCGACGCCCAACATTCAATGAAGGCACGCCCATTTACGCACGCATGTCTTTCGAATGCTACCCAACCACGGGGAGGACATGCAGACTCCACACAGAAGGCACTCCCAAGCCACGCCAAGAATCGAACGGGAGAACCTCTTGCTGTGAGGTAACAACGCTACCGCCGTACCACCGGGCCATTATCAGTATACTACTCTGGTAAACAAACTAAACTAAATAAAATTAAATAAAATACACACAATGATGAAAGCGAATCAAAGAACATTTGCATTTATACATGGTACTAAAATTGTGTGCAGGGGGTCCATGGTTTGAAAACAGCCCAAAGGTACACTTAATCTGCCACTGGCTAGATTTTCTGTGAATGTGGGTTTCAGTGCAGTTACAATGAATGTGAGTTTCAAAGGTAGAGAATTTTACTGTTGCTCATGTTAAGTCTGTTTTCATTGTGAGACTGTTTTGTCTAGCAAATGGCTATCAGAGTTTATGCTATAAAATGTGAAATAAAAGCTTTAATTTAAATCTAAATATTAGTAATTATTGTAGAAGTTAAAAAGAAAATAGTATGTGCACTGACAGATTCAAACAGCGTTTTACAGTAACTGCGAAGTGACAGACACAAGTAATGGGATACTGGAATGGCTGCTGGGTGGAGATGCTGGGGGAAGGGGATCAGGGGGGCTGACCCATTAATCTGCCTAGGGCCTCATTTGACCATGATCTGGCCCTGCCATGCCAAATACATTTTAATATACTGTATTAAAATGACCCGACTGTGGTTGTTGTAGGGGTCTGAAAGTACCGGTGTCAACACCACCTCAGATGATTCTTACAGCATTCTCATATGCATCAAGATCATCATCCCCTTATAGACAGAAGGAATTCCTCATCTGGTATTCAAGACTGGACTGTGAAAGGTTCACCACAACTGCTGCTACAGACAATTGCATTCTGCCTACCTTTTGTCCTGGTAAATCCCACAATGTCAATGTTTTTTGCCTGCATTGTGCTACAGTGTGGTTCCTCCCCCAGTCAGCATTAATGCCAGCCACTAGTTGAGTCCATGCCTTAGCTTTCTCTGCCTGTACTGGCCCCCTTTCCCAAAAATGATTTGCCATATGTCCTCAGAACATCCATAAGGATGGGATTCTCCTCAGGACTGAAGTTAGCTCTCCTTTATTTTGCACCCTACTATCGTGTCATGTTGTAAAATGCAATCACATATTGTGACAAAAGTGACAAAGTGGCACCTGCAATCCCTGTATTGATCCTTTCCAGAAATGTGGGTGATGCATGCCACTGCATTATGCAAATACATATAAATGCTGGGATCCACATTGTAGCACTACTTTTGAGTTGTGAGTTTCACTTTTTTTTCAAACTGCCTGTGTTTTCTACTGCTCTGCTGCAGTAGTACTATATATAGGCCTGCACGTGTTTGCTGTAAGGCTCTGATAGTCAGTAGGTTACTTATTCTGTCATATACTTCATTAATGAATTAAATCAGCTGTCCTTTAGTCTGCAACACACTAGCAGACAACATTGTCAGTGGTAAGCTACTTGACTCATGGATACAGCACTGACAGTGAAACCTTACAGATTCCGAAACATGTTTGTTAAACCATCAAATTACTAACATAACTAATTATTAACAGTCATGTCTTACGAGTGAGTATAGGCTACTATCAAAGACTGCATAGTGAATTACAATGATAACTGTTAATTCACCTATAGTACATGATGTGGAAGTAAACAGACCACTTAATTGCCTATAGGATTGTGTGCCACATGTAGGTGAGAATGTGCATGCACCCTGTGAAAGAATGGTGTCTCATCTGAGATTATTTTCTTGGCCTTGTGCCAAGATATGCTTTACATCCCCATGACCATGACTGAATGAATGAATGAAAAATGACATATACTGTTTACAATTCATATTATTTCCTGAGAATAAACATTTAAAAGAAACACTAACACAACTTTATATTATATGCAGCAGTAGTCATTCTTTTATACTGCTTTTCTTTGTATCATAGACCTTAAATAATACAAAACTTCACCCACTGTATGTTCCCCATTCCTCCTTTTACAGTAAAGGACAGCTGTGTGTGTATCACTCTGTGCAAGCCATGGCATAAACAAACACCACTGTTCCATTTCATCTTAATGTTCCCTATGCCTTCATCCTCCAGCCTAAATTCTACATTTTCAGCTGGGATTATGCCCATATGTTTAGGTTAAATCAACAAAAACTTTTAAGTTTTGATAGCCACAAGGATTGTGATATGCTTCTTCTTGACGTGCACAACATAACCATCTACCAGAATAGTCCTTGTGGTCTTTCCTTATATTTCATTTGTCCCCTTGCAGCTGTCCTTTATATGACATCCACCATGTAAGAGATAACCACTTCTGCATATATATATATATATATATATATATATATATATATATATATTTTTTTTTTTTTTTGAAGGTTGGGCACTGGGCTGGGAACTAGTATCTGGACAACTATTACTAACTAAATTTATGACTGTAGTTTAGTGTAATCAGAAAACAGAGTGCACATTTTCCTTCTGTAATGATATTAACAACCTTTTCAACATTTTGTTGATATAGTTCTAGCACACAGGACATTCTGATAAAAATGATTTGTTACCACTTTAGTATGACATTGCTATTGTCCAAGTAAGCACCAGAAAATGATTGTGCAGTGCTGACTGTCTGAATTCCAGTAGCACCCCCCCCCCATTATGGGTGGATATCATTTCCTTAGGGATGCTCAGTCTATAAAGCTGCCAATTCAAAATATCTGATTAGTGCAAGTGAAGAAACAACGTTGAGAAAATGGACAGACTAAAAGAACCAGGAAGTCCATCAATGTCATTAGATCCTGACCATTGTTTCTGGGTACATAGCAGCACTACAGGCTGAGTTTGTGGAGAGAGGACTTAACTGTATGACTTTGTGTCTCAAGAATACACCTCCGAGAAGGCCAGTGTGCATTGCAAATTGTGTATGTTCCAGTGCTCAGGCTGAGACATTCCTTAAAAGATCTATCTCAGTATTAGGGCTGTCAGCATTTGGTTGCTAACAGTGTGTGCCCCATCCACTTTTTTTTTCTTTCATTTCAGCAATACATTGTTAAATATTGATCACAAGCATTTTTAGTGTTGTATCAATACTATATTTTAATTGTCCATTGCTATAACGTGCAGAGAAAAGTGTCCTAGCCCCATCAGGACCCCCACCACAACCTCCACACCAACATCACAGCTTCAGTCAGAGAAGCACTGTTTAGGTATGCTATAATATTGCTATATCATTATTATGTGTTACATTTTGTAAAATGCAAATGAAAGTGGCACATGTCCAGCTAAGAATGTACTTCAAATACAAATATTATCTTCCATAATTACTTAAAAGTACAGTGAACTACTGCTCCGTCGCTATAAATTACAATGCAAGTCAGGATCTTTCTTCATATCACAGCTCTAGTCAGAAAAATACAGTTTAAGCATTTCAGAATGACATTTATAACCATGGCTAAACTTACTGACAGGAGGAGTTGGAGGTGGGAACCAGAGATGGGATTTGGGAGCAAAGGGGAGGCCAGGATCTGCAAAATGGGTATATCATCTTGGCACCAAGCTCTCTTGCTACTCTAGCAACAAACCATTGTAAAATAGAAAGTTTCTAGTGGTTGTTAAATTCCCACTTACATACATCCATGTTTCTTAAGTTAAATCTGACATCTGTAAAGATAAAATTGTTCATTATAGAAGCTACTCATCTCCTCCTTCTACCTCCTCATTTCTTTTCTGTGGATCACACAAGTTTATACTCATATTATTTCATCATTATCTAAGTCTTGTTGATTATATTTCAAGTTATTATTGCAAGAAATATATCACTTTCTGAAAAATAGGGCTAACTTTACCTAGGTGGTTGATGTATTACATATTTTATGCTACCATGAAATATCACAGGAATGGCCTGCAAAACTCATAGCAGAGTGCCAGAAAGAGGAATATTTTCTTGTTTAATTAGTAATAGACCTCATACAGCAATTGATAAAAATAGTGCTATAAATTTTGCTCAACAATAAAGTATTTAATGTATCAGTAAACAATTATAAATTTATACAAAGTATGTCTATACCTAAGTGGAGCAAAGGCATATTTGAAGGTGCAAAAATCAAAGTGCTATTTCTAACTCAGCAGCTAGACAGGTATGCTGTAACCTTGTGATGAGACATGCCTATGCATGAACACTCCTTACTGCCAGATGAAAGTACTACTTGCCCAGGTACGCATCTCAATACAATAATGCCTGTGACTGAATACACAAAGACACTGGAACACGGCCATATTTTTGACTTGTATATAATATAAGGTGACCTGATGTGGCAAGTATTGTCACATGCAGGTGTTATTGATGAATGATTCCATTTCAGAATGATGGGGCTTTAAGACGGTAGTTTGCATGACAATAGTGTAGGCAGTTCATTACTCTGTGTGATCAAAAAGAGATTGTGTGAAAGGTTTACTAAAAGTATGAGCATACTAAATACTTCCTCATAATATTCTATAATTACAGGAAGAACATGTATCAAATGGCGATGACAGGAAGTGCTTTGAGCTATGCAGAACTGTGGGAGGTACACGTACAACAAAATATAAAATCATTTTTAAAACAAAAATGAAAGAAGAGAACAGGGTGGTTGTATCTGTAATGTGTGTTTCATTGAAATAAACTTTATCAGTTAAACAGCTATGGATTAACATTGCAGCTTCCAGTTAAGACTTTAGTAGGGATGAACCACTGTAGCCCTCTGCTGCTTCAGTGCCATTAAACAAAGGTAAAGGCAATGTACCATGAACGACTACCAAGGGAAGTGTTAGCCAAATTGACAGGACTGCTCTTGTGCAGATAAATGCACTAATTTCAGTAAGAATGTTGACTTTTTAACACTGAAGTTCATTGAAAAAGCTTTTCAGTGGTCCCCAGTGGCAACTCTGGTGGGGGCAGTCAAACAAATGAAGTGTGAGTTCCTCTGGGAAATCTTGCACCATATGATTTAATTAAGATAGAGTGCGCTTAGCAACATGGGAGTGTTGCACTTTGTTTTATGAATTACAGGTTTCATCCACAGAACTAAAAGACAAAGCAAGCAGAGCCATTTATGTGACCAGGAGCAAATTTCACATTGACTGCTTGAGATGGTTTGAAAAAACTCCTTTTCATTAGGATTACACAAATGATTTTCTATGATTTATGGTTTACTCTACAAATACTGACCAGATAAGTAACAAGGATAGAAAGAGAGGGGGGATTGTATTGATTTTGCATCTAGCAGATTCTGCACTAATAGCAAGAGGGAAGGAGATGTGAAGGTAAGATAAAAACAAAAAGATGAGCATATTATCTGGGTGAAAACAATAGTTTTAGTATAGTATTTGTATTGTCAAAGGCCGTTTGAAGCAACAAATAATGAACTGGGAAAGTTTTATTAAAGCTAAGAACAACAACTGTAGCGTTCTTCAAATACCAGAGGTAGACCCTTAAAGCTACTTGATTACGAATCTCAAACATGATTCATCTTTAGATCCCGTTTGCGCTGTAGCCATAAGTTTAAGTGGTGCTCACTTTGCTCACATTTACAGCAATGATGCCACCTACATTTATAATTAAAGCTGCCATACCTTCACCTTCCCAGTACACAGGAATACCTCATACCTGCGTGATAAGCTTCATAAGTGATTATTAGGCTACTGACCCCATCACACCTTTTTAAGCCTAGACAGGCTTCCCAAGGTAAGAGTTAAACCCTGTACCTTGTGTCTGTGAGGTAAATACATTCTCCATTACACCAACCCATGATTCAACTGCCGTTTCATTTTTACAAGTGATATACTATGCTATTTTGGGGCTTGTTTAATAAATGTTTCCTGCTGTTTTCTTTTTGCAAAGCTTTCATTTTATGGGGTTGGCGAGTCAAGGGATACTGGCGTATTATCCTTTTCTGCTGTAATGTTGCTGAATCAGTTAAAGATGATTGTTTCCTCCCTTCCTGTTTAGGGAGTAAATGAGTGTAAACATAACTATTTATTAACAGCTAGCTTACAAATGCCACAGATAATGGTGCTTCAGTTTTGTTTCCTCCAGCAAAGTCATGTTGATTATACATCATAGTGCTGTTCTAGCTAATAGCTGTCTTTATGCATCTGAAGAGGTTTGCATTATTCAATATAGTGTTCTCTATCTAAAACACTGTAGTCATAAAGACGAGAAAGAAAGAAAAGAAAGTAAGAAAGAAAGAAAGAACGAAAGAAATAAAATGCATACTATCAGCTAACATCAGTTTCCTGACCTTATTCAAAAATCTCACTTTCTCATTTCTCTGTAGTTCCTTAAAAGTCATATGTGTTGACTTTTGACGGGGTATTTTACTCTGAAATGTTTATTATAATAACAATAACTGCTATCAAGTAATAAAAGACATCATCTTGTAGAAGAGAGGCATATGCATGTATAGGAACATAGGTGAAAGTAAAGCAACTACAGCCAGACTACTGACAACTCCTATGAAAAAAAATATAAACTAGGGCACATATATATACACACACACACACACACACACACACACACACACACACATATATATATATATATATATATATATGTCTGTGTGTCTATATAAATATATATATATATATATATATATATATATATATATATATATATGTGTGTGTGCGTGTATACCCATATATATATATATATATATATATATATATATATATATATATATATATATATATATATATATATATATATATTTATGTATATATATATATATATATATGGTTCCACTTCATATCATCGAAAGCTCATAACATCTAAATTCAAAACAGTGAGACCAAATGATCGAAAATCCAAAACATCTAAACCTCATAACATCGAATCTCAAAACACTGAAAACTACAAAGCAACTATCAATAACATCCCACACACTGTTGACTACTAACTGGGTTAGGAAATAAATTTTTTCCTCCATTGTAGTGCAACCTTGGAGTTGGTATATTTAATTTACGGGGGGGGGGTGGGGGGGTGGAGCCCCCACATGGGGAGTGCAGGGGGGCTTGTCCCCCTGCATAAATGTAGTAAAACCTCTGTGGGATTTTATTCATAGTTGCTTTGTAGCTTTCAATGTTTTGAGATTCAGTGTTATGAGTTTTAGATGTTGTGGTTTAGATGTTATGAATTTAGATGTTATGGGTTTTCGATGTTTTCAAGTGGAACCATATATATATATATATATATATATATATATATATATATATATATATATATATATCTGTACTGTTGCAAAAAGTACAGTTGTGTACACTTACCATAAATGTAGATGTTTGAGTGTATTCACTGTTGCAGTCATCACATTTGGGTTATCCCTGCCAGGTTAGCCCTCGGCCGGCCCAAATACTAAAGACTTAGTATTTCTGCTTTTGTTGCTGCTGCTTGAGGACTGATGTCAGTAGTATGAAGTAAGGCAGCCAATGCCATTACATCAGTTTTTCTTCCACTAACCTGTCAGCAGCCCCCCAAGTAGGAGGCCAGGGTCTGGTGGAAGAAACCCCACCAGTGGAAAATAAATACCAATAAGTCCCTTGAAAGGAAAGGAGAAGAACATGTTAGAATGGTAATAAAAGGAGAAAGAGAAGAAAGGAGGATGGAGGGGGGGCCAGGACTGCAACAGTGAATACACTCGAACATCTACATTTATGGTAAGTGTACACAACTGTACTATATTCTTCGTGTTTCACTGTTGCAGTCATCACATATGGGTTGATTCCCAAAGCTGATGAAAAGGGTGGCGATAGTCAATGAAACTAGGGGCTGGCTAGGATGCCCTGCAAAACTGCAGGGGCAAACTCTACCCTAGATTTGGAGAAGAGAGGCAGGTGGTAATGCTTGGTAAAAGTGTGAACAGATGTCTAGGTGGCAGCCTCCAAGATGTCCCTGGTTGGGACTCCTCTGAAGAAAGCCACAGAGGTGGAGGCTGCTCTGGTGGAGTGTCCTGACCCCCCTAGGGGGAGGCTTTCCATGCTGTTTGTAGCAGAAATGGATGCAGTGTGCTATCCATTTGAAAATGGTTTGTTTGGAGATGGCTTTGCCTTCTGCCCCTGTAGCAAAGCTCACCAGCAATTAATCAGACTTTCTGATGGATTTAGTTCTGTCTAGATAGAATCTGAGCTGTCTGTGCGCATCTGGGAGTGAAGAATCCTTTCCCCCTTGTTCTGAGGATTAGGAAAAAAGGTGGGCAAATAAATGGATTGGTTGAGAGCCACACTGGACACCAGCTTGGGATGAAGGATGGGTTAGTTCTGAGGGATACCCTGTCTGCATGAAAGATAATGAAGGGTTGCACAGCCATGAGTGCTTGCATCTCAGGGACTCTTCTGGCTGAAGTGATGGCCAGAAAGAATGCTGTCTTCCAGGAGATAAATTTTAGCTCTGCATAAGCAGCTGGTTCCAAAGGGGGAAGGGTTAGCTTTTTCAATACAAAGTTAAGGTCCCAAGCTGGTGTTGGTGCCCTTCTGGGTGGCCTCAAGTTGCTAGCCCCTCTTAGGAACTGTTTGATCAAAGGGTGTGAGAAAAGAGGCTGCTCAGTGGGGAAATGAGCAGAAATAGCAGAGGCATGCATTTTTATAGAGGAGAAAGAGAGGCCACCATGTAGTAGGTCAGCCAAGTAATCCAGGATAAGTGGGAGGGAGGGCTGTGCCGTATTGGCTCCCTTAGCCTGGATCCATGTGCAGAACCTTTTCCATTTATCACCATAAGATTTTCTAGTGCTAGGATGTCTGGACTCATGGATAACATCCAGAACCTGTTTACTGTGGTTGGAAGATTGGTTCAGGGTTAGGGAATAAGCCAAGCTGCCAAATTGAGTGTCTGCAATTGGGGATGCAAGAACTCCTCTTCCCTCTGGGTCAGGAGGTTTGGAATCTGAGGAAGCTGCCATGGGGGTAGTGAGGACAGGCTGTGCAGCAAGGGGTACCAGTGCTGGTGGGGCCAGTCTGGAGCTAAGAGAATGGTCCTTGTTTTTCCCTCCCCTTATTTTGAGCAGTACCCTGGGATGAGAGGTAGGGGAGGAAAGGCATAGACTGATAAATTGACCCAGGGTAAGGACAGGGCATCCACTTTCCAAGCCATGCAGTGATGCTCCCTGGTGTAGAATTTGCTGAGCTGATGGTTGGTGTGGGAGGCAAAGAGGTTGACCTTTGGGGTTCCCCATTTCTGAGTTATTAGGTACTTCTGTTGAGTTGCCACTCGTGGGTCCAGAAGATTTCTGCTTAATAGGTTCATAGGTTGGTACTAGGCTATCGGCCCTAGGGCCTATACAAGCCTAGCCATAACAATTCCCTGGCTATTTCTTGCCACACTATTTACTTCCCTGGACCCCTGTCTTGCAGGGTTCATTGGTCTGCCAGAGAGTTGAGAGAGCCTGGTAGGAACTGTCTAACAGGTGTAGTTGAATGGCAGAGGATGTGTGCCAAAGGGTCATGGTAGGCCTACATAGAGGGTAGGAGTGAGTCCCTCCCTGCTTATTGATGTACCAGACCAAAGTGGTGTTGCCTGTTTTGATCAGGAGAGCCCCTGGAGAGAGAAGGGGCTTGAAAGCTATCAAAGGGTGCTGCACAGCCATCACCTCTTTTTGACTGATGCGCAGAGGGATTTGCTGTGGGCTCCATTGGCCCTGTATGCATCTGCCATCCAGGTGTGCACCCCAAGCGTAGTCTGATGCATCTGTGCTGAGGGTCTGGGCAGCGTGGGGTGGGGAGAAAGGCATTTCCTTGTTGTGGGAGCATGTTGTTGGCCACCATAGAAAATCTTTTCTGAGGCAAGGAATTATAGTTAGAAGAGTTTCCAGGTCTTGAGTGTGTTGGCACCAAAGGCTCTTTAGGTACCAATGAAGTTTCCTCATATGCAGTCTGGCATATGGAATGAGTAGTACGCAAGATGCCATGAACCCCAGACCTTGCAGGATCTTCCTTGCAGTTAGCTGGGGCCATGTGGCTAGTTGAGAGAAGTAGTCTGTCAGGAAAATTTGTTTTTCTGGATTATGGTATGCAATCTGAGATGCTGTGTCCAGACTTGCTCCCAGAAAGATTATCCTTTGGGTGGGCACCTGTTTGGATTTCTTTTCATTGATTGTGTACCCTAGGTAGATTAGTAGGGTCTTTACAAAGGCCAGGTGCTTGAGAAGCTTTTCCTGGCTGTCTGCCTGAACAAGACAGTTGCCTAAGTATGGGTAAATATGAATATTTCTTTGTCTGCAAAAGGCAATGGCCACAGCCAGACATTTTGTGAAAACTCTGTGAGCAGTAGATAAGCCAAAGGGAAGTGCAGAGAACTGTAAGTGCTGAGATCCTGCCCTGAAGCAGAGATATTTCTTGCATGATACCCTGATAGGAATGTGGAGGTAGACCTCTTTTAGATCTAGGGTGGCTAGCCAAGCATCCTTGGAGAGCATGGGTAGCAGCTGCTGGATGGTGAGCATTTTGCATTTTGGGATCACCAGGAAGGTGTTTAGAATGTATACATCAAGGATGGGGCACCAGGTGACCTCTTTTCTGGGCTCCAGAAATAGTCTGGAGTAGAAACCTTGACCTATCTGTTCTGCAGGAACATGCTCTGATTTGCTTAGAGCCTCTGCCCACTGATTTGGTGGTAGATCTGGGAACTCTTTTGGGGTTGGAATGGTGTGGAAGGAAATTTTGTATCCCTGATACACAATGTTCAGAACCCAGTGGTCCATGGTAATGGTGACCCAGGTGCTTGAGTGAAAGGTTAATTTTCCTCCTAGGGGTAAGTGAAGGTGGGCAGAGGGAGGTGATGGAGGAGATGAGTCATTGCAAGTTTTTATCATAAGGGGATGGCTTAGAACTCTCTGGTTTTGAAGGGGAGGTAGTCCACTGCTTAGATCTCTGCATTCCCTGGGGCTGCTATTCAGGGGGGTCTGCTTCCATGGGGCCTAGGCTGGGCCAGTTTACTGGGAGCAGGAAAGGACCAGTGTTTGGAGGGACAATGCCTGCTGAACCTAGGGTGCTGGACCTGCAAGAAATCCTTAACTGTTTGCACAGATTTTGCTTTAGTGCCAAATAAGTTATCTTTGTGCAAGGGGCCATCCAACAATTTAGTTATGACATGATCTGGCAGGAGCTGTGATCCAGTGACTGCTGCCCTCCAGGAAGCTTCTAGGTCATCAAAACCACAGTGCAAGGTGTGTTTAGTTACTTGACTTGCAGAATGCATTAACTCTTATAAATCTTTAGATTCTGCCCAAGCAGGAATGGAAGACATTTTTTGTTTAAAGAATTCCAAAGTATGTTGCTGAAATTTCAGCATATGGAACTGACAATTTAGTGCCCTGATAGCAAGAGTAGCTGAGGTGTATACTTTCTTACTCCATCTGTCCAATGCCCAGGAATCCCTGTCTCAGGGAGTGGGATACTTAGTAGAGGTTGCTTTAATTCCTTTTGGCCCTTGAGAAATGACCACAGGGTCAGCTGTAGGATTTTTAAAAAGATATTTGTGTGAGTCAGGTACTCTATAGTGCATGTCTGGTTTTCTGGGAACAAGAGGAAGGGCATCAGGAGTCAAGGTGGATTCAAGGAAAACATCCTCCACAACATCCAGGACTGGGGGAATGGCCAAAGGTCTGTGTTGCGGAAGATCTAGGAATTCTCTAAGTCTCTTTTTAGACTGAGGGTAGTCCTGAATCTCCCATTGGAAATGCTTCCTTAAGGTATGGAGGGTTTCGCCAAAGGAAAAATATTCTGGGGGACAGGCTGAAGGAATGGAATCCTCTGCATCAGAATATTCATAGGGGAAGAGGGGTTGCATGCCTTCATATTCAGATGCATCAGATTCATCTGACTCTAGTTCAGGCAAAACTACAGGAGACAAATCTCTTTTCCTTTTGGAGGGGGTAGCTTGGCTTCCCCTGATCAGCATGATAAGGTCTTCTGCCATTTTAAGCATCTGAGACTGAGGCAAGGTATCAGGCGCCTGAGAGTGGGTTGTCGGTTTCTTGGGTGTGGTTCGTACCCGGGGCCTAAGAAACTCGGTAGTTTTAGAAAGAATGGTAATCGTGAAAGAAGATGTCAGTATATGGTGAGATACGGTAGTGCAAAGGACTTCCTTGGAAGCCAGTGCCTGCTCATCGGCTCCAGACCCATCCAAGGTTGAGATGACTGCAGGATCCTTAGTCGAAGAAGAGCTTTGCGGCATACCAGACTCTAAAATCATCTCAGTAGCGGTCTGCAAATCAACAGAAGTAGGCATCAGGGGCTGCGAAAGTGCCTCACTGAGGACCGGAGAACTGATGACTAGCTTAACGGAAGCATCGTCGGTAGGTTTGGACCTGTCTCTGTCTTTATCTTTATGTTTTTCAGAAGATCTGCTGTCGGATGGCTTACTGAAGCCATATCAGAATTCGAGGACTGTAAGCAAAAATATCTGGCTACAATAAGAGCCCAACGATGGATAGTAATGGCATTGAACAAAGCACAGAAGCAACAACAAGGGACATTGGGGTCTGGGCCTAAACAAGTGATGCAGTAAGAGTGGAAGTCTTGGTGTGGTGTTAAACTTCAATTCGGTAGACGAAAACTCAGGTAGCAGCCGACCGGCACTCATGCAAACTGCTTCTGCTTCGGGCTCCACGGCAAGAAAGAGTGATGTAATGGCATCGGCTGCCTTACTTTATACTACTGATGACCTGACATCAGTCCTCAAGTGACAGCAACTGACACAGAAATACTAAGTCTCTGGTATTCCGGCCGGCCGAGGGCTATGATAACCCAAATGTGATGACTGCAACAGTGAAACAAGAAGAACATCTTATTCCTACTTCAGGAGCTAAGTGACAAAAATGTTAAGTTCAACTGGGATTATAGTTTTTAAATTATTTTAAAAAACTAGATTTAAAGATTCCGACTTGTAATTTTACATCATATTTTTTTTTATTTACTAGCTAACAACTATAATCAAATTAAATTACATCTCAAATGTGCCACTGTTCTGGCATATTGTATTGTATTCCCTCTGTGTCTAGCCATTTTTTCTCTTACTGTAATCCATGAGTAGGCAAGGCTGTTCACATCTCACAGGCTACAAGTTTTTTTAAATGTATGAAAAAAAAAAATCTATGGGGTGGGACTTTGGAGGATAGTTACACTCGGCAGTGCTATGACACAGTGCGCCTGCAGATGAAAGGGGGAGAATAATCTTTAAATAGCATGCAGTCTATTAGTGTCATGACAGAATTCTACATATGAACTTCCTCTTCCAGCATTTGTACCTTACATGAGACTTGAATAACCTTTTTTCTAGACAAAAGTCTTCTTCTTCTTCCTTTGGCTGCTCCCGTTAGGGGTCGCCACAGTGGATCATCTGATTCCATTTCTTCCTGTCCTCTGCATCTTGGTCTGTCACAACTACCACCTGCATGTCCTCTCTCACCACATCCATAAACCTTATCTTAGGCCTTCCTCTTTTCCTGTTACCTGGCAGCTTCATCCTTAGCATCTTTTTTCCCAATATACTCTGCATACCTCTTCAGCACATGTCCAAACCAATGTAATATTGCCTCTCTGGCTTTGTCTCCAAATCTTCCAACCTGGGCTAACCCTCTAATATACTTATTCCTAATTCTGTCCACCCTCATCATACCCAGTCAAATCTTAACTTCTTTAACTCTGCCACTTCCAGCTCTGACTCCTGCTTTTTTGTCAATGCCACCGTCTCCAACCCATATAACCTAGCTGGTCTCACTATCCTCTTGTAGACCTTCCCTTTCACTCTTACTGGTACTCTTCTGTCACAAATCACTCTTGACACTCTTCTCCACCCACTCCATCTTGCCTGTACTCTCTTCTTCACCTCTCTTCCACACTCACCATTACTTTGAATTGTTGATCGCAAGTACTTAAACTCATTCACCTTCGCCACCTCTACTCCCTGCATCCTCACCATTCCTCTACCCTCCCTCTCATTTACACACATATATTCTGTCTTAGTCCTGCTGACCTTCATTCCTCTTCTTTCTAGAGGATATCTCCACCTCTCCAGAGTCTCCTCCACCTGTTCTGTACTCTCACTACAGATCACAATGTCATCTGCAAACATCATAGTCCACGGGGACTGCTGTCTGATCTCATCTGTCAACCTGTCCATCACCACTGCAAATAAGAAAGGGCTTAGAGCTGATCCTTGATGTAATCCCACCTCCACCTTAAACGCATCTGTCACTCCCACTGCAGATCTCACCACTGTCCCACTACCCTCGTACATATCCTGTACCACCCTTACATACTTCTCTGACACTCCTGACTTCCTCATACAATACCACAACTCCTCTCTAGGCATCCTGTCTTATGCTTTCTCTAAGTCTACAAAAACACAATGCAACTCCTTCTGACCTTCTCTGTACTTCTCCATCAACACTCTCAGAGCAAGCATCGCATCTGTAGTGCTCTTTCTTGGCATGAAACCATACTGCTGATCACTAATTTTCACCTCGCTCCCACTACTCTTTCCCGTAACTTCATGCTGTGACGAATTTAATCCCTCTCTAGTTACTACAGCGCTGCACATCGGGTATTTCTGCTTCTCAGAAGTCTATGGATGGCTATAACGTGCATGGCTCTACTTCTTTTGTCAATCCGACTCAACCTAATGGTGTTGGACATGTTCATTTATCTAACAATGGTGAGTCTATGTCAAATAGTTTGACTTCTAAATATGTGGAAGAAAGGCTACAGAGACATAGCAATCCTTTTGCCAGTATTGGCAGAAGAAATGATATTCTTCCACAAGAAGTACAAGATAATCTCGATGTATTTGAAAAGTTGATTTACAGAGAGACCCGTTGTCATTTTAACTTGTTGGGCTTAATTAGATACTTGGAGCTAGATATTGCTCTCTGATTATTCTGAGCGTTTAAAAGCCCAGCCACACCATTTGGTTCTATAAATTCTGTAGATGCAGAGTTTAAAGACAGATGGTTAGCTGCAGCGCACAAATGTGCAATGGATTGGGTCAACATTTTAATAGAACAAGAGCAACTTTTACATAAAAAACTTAAACATGAACTTAACACCATGCATACTGAGATTTTGAATAAAATTGGTGCTTCTAAGGTTGGTGAGGTGTTCAACATGAAAGATAAACTAAATACTTTTGAAAATGAGCAGGTCAGCTTTAAATTAAATAAAGTCAATAGAGACTTGCGTGATTACAGGAGTGGACATGCCTTTTTATGGACAACTAAGTAACATAAATCTGCCGGTGCCAATAATAAGTCAGGAACAAAAAACAACTGTTTCTTTTGCCTGTTCGGATGGTTTGAGACATACTACAGACTCTGACATAGATACTGAATCATTTCCTCCACTGCCCCCAGCATTAGCACCGTAACTCCAAATACAGCGTTTTCGGAACGACGGAGAAGGCGCCAAAAGGGGAGGCAAGAAGAGAGGATCGGGTTACTATCCTACAATGTATGAAGGACAATATACACAATATAAAAGAGGTAGATGGAACTGATTATATTTTTCAACATAGTGGCTCCAATACTGTTAATTTATCAGGGTGTCCACTTACTGATGAACAAAATTCTGTATTAAATCTTGGATTAAAATTTGTTCCTACCGTTATACCAGCATTTCATATAGTAAGACAAGAAATATAGGTTTGTCAGAAAATTGCATCTTAGGTGTTTTTTTGCTGAACAATTGAATACACGATATGAACATACTGACACTGACATTGACAACAATGAAGATAGTTTTTATTCTTGTGCTTCTGATATTTCTGATGTGGATACTTCACAGAATGCATATATGTTATTTGATACTAGCACGGTACCTTGTATAAGCAAATTCATTCCCCCTTATGTGAATAACACTGTTCGTTGTTTTTCAGAAATGCTTTGTTTCTCTATACAAGAACTTATAGAACAGTATAAAAGTACACCTAACCAACAATTCAATATGACTAAAAATGAATGGCTTGCTCTTAAATATCTGATGGCCAGATAGGATCTTATTATTAACCCTTCGGACAAAGGCAACAAAATTGTTATACTTCATTATAGTCAATATTTGGACATGTGCATGCAGCATTTGAATGATAATACACCATATGAAGTATGTGATATGACCATGTATACTAAAGCTATGGAAAACTTTGTTGTATTATTAGAAAACGGATGTTGTTTAAGTTATTTCACCAAGAAAGATATTGATACCAAATTTAATATAGATGAATGTAGCTTAGACACTTTCTATTGTCTTCCAAAATTACATAAAAATAATGTGAAACCTCCGGGAAGACCAATAGTTTCTGCAACTAATTATTTTCTACATAATGTGGGTCATCTTATACATAATTTTTTATTACCCTATGTGGGGAGACTGGGTTCCTATATTCAGGACTCATTTGATTTTTTAGAAAAAAATTCAAATATAAACTGCACTTCTGATATGTTTTGGATATCTATAGATGTTTGTAGTTTGTATACTAAGATCAAACATGAAGATGGCATAAAGGTATTACAATATTTTTTGGAAGATAGTTCTATGTCTCATTACATTATAGATTTAGTGCATTTCTGCTTATTAGAAAATTATTTCAGTTTTAATAATGTCATATCTCATCAATTGCGGGGTACAGCTATGGGGGCAGCATTTGCCCCCATGTATGCAAATTTATTTATGGCTAAGTTTGAATTTAATTTTATATATATATATATATATATATATATATATATATATATATATATATATATATATATATATATATATATATATATATATATATATATATATATATATATATATAAATACATTTGTGGAACAACATGCTTTATTTTATTTTCGCCATATAGATGATTTGATTTTTGTTTGTGGGGGGGGGGGGCTAGATCAAGTCCCATATTTTTTTATCTCAGTTGAATGATAATATTTAGGATATCAAATTTGATGGTTTACAGTGTGGTGTTGAAATTGATTTTTTAGATATACAACTTACTGGTATGACAGATGGTTCCATTAAAACTACTGTTCACCGTAAGTTTGATGATATTAATCAATATTTACATGGTACAAGTTGTCATCCTGAACATACTATAAAAAACCTTACCTTATGGGGGAATAATTAGATTTTCCAGACTTTGTAATAATATTTTAGATTTACAAACACAAATAAATCAAACTTTATCCATCTTCTTACATAGGGGCTATAGCAAAGTTATGATAAAGGATGCTATAAATAAAATTATTGGTATCAATATGAATAAATATGTTCATGGACAGGTTGGAATTATCATAAGACAGCAACCAAAGAAAAGTGAAAAAGTGTTCTTTGTCACTACATATAATAGGTTGAGTGACAACATTTCGCAAATAGTGAAACTTCATTGGAAATTTTTACTAAGAGATGAAACTTTGAATGCTATAATTCATGGTATGCCCTATGTGGCTTATAAAAGAGGGCAGAATTTATGTGAAAAGTTTGTGAAATCTTATTTTTTCCCTATTATGGATGTTCCTGTTTCTTTTAATAACAAAGGTACTAGACCTTGCAACCATTGTAACATATGTTGCAATATAGTTCCTAGTTTTTTTTAGAATAAATGGGAAACAATTTGTTACAAATTACATTTTCCATTGTGAAACACAAGGTATAGTGTACTGTCTGAGGTGTCCCTGCAACCTATTTTATATTTGTGAAGCCAAGAGAAAATTTAAAACAAGGTTGCAGGAACATATTAGAGATTTTATTTTTTATTTATTTTATTTTTTTTATTTATAGTTGGTTTACCAGGATTGTCCATTGGGCCAGAAGAACCCATTTTCAAAGGAGTCCCGGGGAGAAAAGCTCCAAAACAAAGATACAATAGATTACAGATGTTTACACTTTAACACTTAAAATTGTATTAAGACAGATCGTTAGAAACAGTGGTACAGTGGTTCACAAATATTTTTTTTTTTTTTTTTTAGTAGAAATCCAAGATTTAAGCAGGTGCAATCGAGAATTTTGGTGACATTATGCACAACAAACATAGCATTGCTCTAGTAAATATATAGTATCTTGAGTTGAATAGTAGAATTTGAGAATTATTAGATGTTATTGCATTTGCTTAATTATAGTGTCTGGTAATATATGATATAGTTGCCTGTAGGGAGCAGACTAGGCTATGAGGGATGGGAGTAGGAGCATTCCCAAGAGGATGTTAGGTGCATGTGCAGAAATTTTTTAAAAGCAGGGAGATTAGTAGTGGTGCAGATGGAGGGGGGAAGAGAGTTCCATAGGCGTGCCAGGGCAAAGGGCAGGAGGTTTTGCCCTGGAGAGTGAAGGGGTTTGTACAGTTCTATTAGATTTTGGTTATTAGATCTTAGGAGTCTTTGTGGCAGGTGCATTTTAAAGGTGGAGCTGAGTGAGGGACAGAGGGATGGATGGAAAATGAGTTTGTGAGCAAAGGTGAACTGAGTAAAGGAGAGATAGTTGGGTAGCTCAAGACAGTTTAGTTTGTGGAGAGATACACAGTGATGGGTAGATGCTTTGAGGCTAGTGGCAAATTTGGCAATTTTATTATAACAGGAGGACTGTTTTGTTTTGAGGGATGATTGTAGGTTTGTTAGAAGAGGGGCACAGTACAGAAGGGAAGGCATGAGGAATGTTGTAGCGAGAGTAAGCTTAGTAGATGTAGTGAGGAATCGATTGTGTTGATATAGCATGCCAAGTTTGTAGTGGGGTTTTTTTATGTTTAGTTGTAGATGGCTATTGAATTTAAGCTGGTCATCTATCTGGACCCCTAGCAGTTTGGTTTCAGATACTAGTTCAATAGGTGTGTTGTTTTGGCTGATGATAGAGAGTAGATTTTTATCAATGGTTGTGTTTTTTGAAGGAGTAAATACCATAAGTTTGGTTTTTGATGCATTGAGTGCTAGATGATTGTTCTTCATCCACTGTTCTGTGGTAGAGAAGGCATCTTGAGTTAATTTTAAGAGAGTGGAAATGGATGTGGCTGTGCAGATAATTGTAGAATCATCTGCATATTGAATAAGTTTGGCATGGGGAATTGAGTGGAAGAAGTCATTTATGAATATATTGAAGAGGAGAGGACCCAAAATGGAACCTTGGGGGACACCAGTGGGTGTATTTAGAAAGGAGGAGATGGCTGTTTTCCATTTGACAGCTTGTTGCCTATGGGAGAGATAGCTGGTGAACCAACTGAGAGAGGCAGGGGATAGGTTTAGGTTAGATAGTTTAGTTAGGAGAAGGCTGTGAGAGATAGTATCAAAGGCCTTAGAGAGGTCGACAAGGAGGGTAGATACAATAGAGCCAGAATCTCGGGCTGTATTTACAGTTTCCAGGAAGGAAAGGAGGGCAGTCATGGTGCTGTGACTGGGTCCGAAACCGTGTTGTGTGGAAGTTAGTAAGTTATTATTTAGGAGATAGGGAAGGAGTTGGAGATGGATACATTTCTCTAGGAGTTTTGATATAGGAGAGAGGATGGCGATGGGACGAAAGTTAGTGATATTGTTATTATTGCCTCCTTTGTGCAAGGGAATGATGAATGCCCTTTTACAGAGTGTGGGAACAAGACCTTCTTGGATAGAGTGATTGATTAGGATGCTGATGGGGAAGGCAATGGCTTCAGCAGCTATGTTGAGGAAGGATGAGGGTATGTTATTGGGTGCATTAGTATATGGTTTTAGCTTTTGCAAGAGTTTTTTTATGGTAGAGGTAGGGTTGGGTTTTAAGGAGAAAGGTGAGAGTTGAGAGGTAGGAGATGAAGGGGGTGGTAGGAGGGGGGATGCAGGTGTAGGGGGTGAGGTGTTATTGGAGAAGGATGAGGTTAGTTTAGAAATAGAGTCTAAGAAAAAAGAGTTGAATTGGGTGGCCAGATCAATATCTAGTGCATTTGGTTCTGGGCTTGGGTTTTCTGTTGAGCCAGGTTTTAGGAGGTTATTGATGCCTTTCCAGAATTTTTGAGGGTTGGTTTTATGGTTGTTTTGGAGTATGGAGTAGTAGTTCTGTCGATCTGTTGTGATAAGCTTTTTAACTGTATTGCAAAGAGTTTTGAATTCATTAAGGGTGTTGGGAGTTTTGTTTCTTTGGTAACGTGCCCAGGTTTTGTCTCTAAGTTGCATGGCAGTTAGTGTGTTTTTTGTTAGCCAGGGGGCGGTATCGTTTCATATTCTTTTGGTTTTTATGGGGGCGAAACTATCCAGGAGATTTAGGAAAGTTGTATTGAAGTATGCAACAGCATTATCCAGGGGTAGAGTTTTAGGGGGCCCAATTTATTGATTTTAGGGAGTCTGAGAAGGTTACTGGGTTGAAGTTTTTTAGGTTGCGAGTGCTGATGAAGTATGTGTTGCTTGTAATGGAGATGTAAGACGTCTGGTGAAAATGGGAAGATGGTCACTGAGGGAGTCAGGAAGAGAAACAGAAAGAGGAAAGTCCTATAGCAATGCATTTTTTGCATAAACATCATTGTGATCATACTTTGTTAGAGGCAACAATTTTAGAAAAAGTATTTGTTGGAATGGGGGATGAAAGATTAATTAAAAACAAATTATTATACAAAGAAACTGTGTTCATTTTAAAATTTGACACCCTTATACCAAGGGGGTTAAACACGGATATTAACTGGAAATGTCTGCTTTAAATTTTTCAGTTATATAATTTTAATTGTTTCACTAATTGTTTAATTAATCAATTACTAGCGCATATATATATATATATATATATATATATATATATGGGTCTACCTGAGTTAGTCGAAACGCCAGAAGACGACAAGCAAATCGCAAGGCCCAGAAGATCGACAGTTCAGAAGACGGATGAAAACACTGAAGCCGAGGATGCCAGCATGGGAAAAGGCTGTGTAAGTATGCGGTAGTGACGGACGTTTGGGTGCGAGTAAGGTAAGTGTGGATATTGACGGTGTGTGGGGATAGGGGTGGGTTAAGTGAGTTAGGGTCAGTGCGTGGGTTAGGTAAGTGTGTGGTAGTGATTGTGTTTGGGTTAGGGGGCGGGTTAAGAGAGTTAGGGTTAGGGAGCGGGTCAGGTAAGTGTGCGGTAGTGATTGTGTTTGGGTTAGGGGCGGGTTAAGTGAGTTAGGGTTAGGGAGCGGGTCAGGTAAGTGTGCGGTAGTGATTGTGTTTGGGTTAGGGGCGGGTTAAGTGAGTTAGGGTTAGGGAGCGGGTCAGGTAAGTGTGCGGTAGTGATTGTGTTTGGGTTAGAGGCGGGTTAAGTGAGTTAGGGTCAGGGCGCTGGTTAGTTGAGTATGCAATAGTGACGGACCTTAGGGTTAGGGTTTGGGTTAGGGTTGTAGATAGTTGTGTATGTGAGGTTTAGTGTGGGTTTGTAGGGATTTTGGTGTGCTTGTGTTGTGTGTGTGGTTTTTGGACAGGGAATGTGTTTTGTTTGTTGATTGTTGTGATTGTGGTGTGTGCAGTGTATGAGGTTTCGTGTTTGTGTACCGTCGGTTATTTCGTTGTCGGGCATGTGGGATTTTGTGGTTTTGCACTGTCGGTTATGTGGTTTCGGTGGTTGCGTTGTCGGTCTTCTGGCATGTCGATTATGTCAGGTAGAACTATATATATATATATATATATATATATATATATATATATATATATATATATATAGGGGAAAGTTTCATTAAGAATTTGTACTCTTTGAAGGCTGTTTTGGCCGAGGCACTAAGTGCATTAATCGTTTCTTTGGATCTGATTCCAGTGTTGCTTTTTATACATTTGCCTTTCCATTTGTGTGGTTTTTAAGCTCTGCACATCACCCTTATTCTTAAAAATTGGTACCAAAAAACTTCTTCTCCATTCCTCAGGCATCCTCTCACTTTCCAAGATTTCATTAAATAATCTAGTTAAAAACTCCACTGTCATTTCACCTAAACAACTCCATCCTTCCACAGTTATGTCATCTGGACCAACAGCCTTTCCATTCTTCATCCTCTTCATAGCTATTCTTACTTCCTCCTTGCTAATCCACTGCACTTCATGATTCACTATCCCCACATCATCCAACCTTCTCTTCCTCTCATTCTCTTCATTCATCAACCTCTCAGAGTACTCTTTCCATCTGCTCAACACACTCTCCATGCTGGTGAGTACGTTTCCCTCATTATCTTTTATCACCCTTACCTGCTGCACATCTTTCCCAGCTTGGTCCTTCTGTCTAGCCAATCGGTACAGGTCCTTTTCTCTCTCCTTACTGTCCAACTTTTCATACAACTCTTCATACGCCTTATCCTTAGCCTTCTCCACCTCTCTCTTTGTCATGCACCTTATCTCCTTATACTCTTGTCTACTTTTTTCATCTCTCTGACAATCCCACTTCTTCTTCGCCAACCTCTTTCTCTGTATACTCTCCTGTACTTCCTCATTCCACCACCATGTCTCCTTGTCCTCCTTCCTCTGTCCAGATGTGATACCAAGCACCTTTCTAGCCATCTCCCTTGCTAGCTCTGCTTTAGTTACCCAGCTATTTGGTAACTCTTTACTGTCACCCAGTGCCTGTCTTAACTCTTGCCTGAACTCCACCTCGCAATTACCCTTTTTCAATTTCCACCATTTGATCCTTGGTGCTGCCCTCACACTCCTCCTCTCTTCTTGATCACCAACGTCATCTTACAAACCACCATCCTATGCTGCCTAACTGCACGTTCCCGGGTCACCACTTTACAGTCTCCAATCTTCTTAGTATAGATCGATATTTAGGCTCTAATTTGAATAAGATTCATGATCTGCTATATTAAGGAGCATAAATGCCTTAATACTTTACCCAAAAGGACCTGTAAATCTTCACTATAACATGTTGGATTCTATTTATAGCTATAAAAGTTAGAAATTCAGCATGTAGTACATATAACAAACTTTAGGTTCATAGGTTTTTACTAGGCTCATGACCACAAGGGCCTTTTTAAGCCTAGCTATGCATCACAAATCTCTGACAAGTTGCGATACCCTTGATAAGTGTAGGCAAGGCCTTGGGAGATGAAACATTTACAAATTGCCTGTGTCCATTAGTGACATAGGTGCCAAACTGGGGATGAGTTTAATGTTGCCCATCCAATTGTACAAGTTGTACTTGAATTGGGTTGGGGAGATCTCTGCTTCACATGGATGGGGAGCCTGTTTCAGAGACAGGGTAATCGCTGGGATATATACCTGTCTCTCCTTCTGGTCCTATTTATATCACTGGCAAGGTTCAAGTCCGTAGAACAGGTAATTCAGGTGCTCTCTGTTTTGCGGATATGCAGGAGGTCCATCAAAGTGGGGTCTAACAATACCCTGTATGTCAGGTGAAGATCTCCCCTCAAAAGCCTGCAGGAGACAAAATACAGGGATAGAGACTTGAGATGGTCTGCATAGGACATTTTACTTAAGCCCTGTATTATTTTAGTGAGGAACCTCTGTGGGCATTCCAGTTGGTGGATATGCCTGGTTAGGTACATACCAAAGGGGGCAATGTATGCAATGATAGGTCTGATGAATGCTGAGTACAGTGGAACAATGACTTACTTGGACTTAAATGACATACCTTTGTTTATAAGTTGTGCAACATAGAATGATTTCCTCACTGCTGTAGGCACGCGACGGTCGAAGGCTAGATTACTATCTATGTATGTCCCTGACTGCTGTGTCAACTCTAAGGGGTGTGTTGTCAATATGGTAGTTACCAGGGGTGGATGAGTTCTTGAAGGATACTATTATGCATTTCATGGAATTTAGTTTTCGTCCATGGCTCTGACACCAGTTGTCTGTCTGTGTCAGGCCCTCCTGGAGAACAATTCTTGTCAGTGTGGGATTCAATGACAGCTCCTAATATGTAATCATCTGCAAATGTAGTCAGCCAAAGACCTCTGTCATGGTCCTAGATTCAGTGAAGTAAATGTCAAAAAGGAGTGGCCCAATGACTGATGCCTGAGGGACTCCACTTGTGACGGGGCTCTTTGTAGAGGTGGATTCCCCAATTCTAACTTTTCTGCGTCCTGTCTGTGAGCCAGTTGGCTATCCATAGGGTGACATACAAGTCTGTACCTAACTTCTTGACTTTGTCAACAGTGCCTGAGTGGGGTATTGTGTAAAATTCTTGGTCGGGGTCTAGTGTTTGAAAGTTTACTATATCACTATTGATCATTTCTATGATAATTCTTTCCATGGCTTTACATATAAGAATAGTCAGACTAAGGGTCTGTAGTTTCTAGGGTCTGTAGATGGCCCGCCTTTGTGCACTGGGATAGCTGTTGCTGTTCTCCATTCATGAGGCACAAAGCCTGTTTGGAGGCTGTAGTTAAATAGCAATTCCAGAGGACCTAATAGGTCATGTTTCATGCTATTTGGAAGGCATCCTGGGATAGGGTTGCCATCTGTCCCTCTTTGCGAGTTGTGTCCTGTGAAAAAACTAAAAAATTGCAAATGTCCTGAAATTTTAAAACAAAACATATTTCTTACGTTTTTTTTAATAGTTGCATAAAATAGTTATTTTGTATCTGGAACACAAAACTATTATATGAAATAGCATAAGCAACACAAATACTAAAAAAAAAGCTTTTATTTAGCAAAAAGGTGAAGTTATGTCCTTTGCACTGGCCGTGGGTATGCTTTGTCCTGCAAAATCTCACATTTCTATAAAAAATGTCTCACTTTGGGCATCTGAAAAGGTGGCACCCTTGTCCTGGGATACTGTCTGGGCCCACTGATGCAGTGTTTTTGGCCTTAGAAAGAGCATTAAGGACCTGTTCCCTGGTGATAGCAGGGGGAGTTATATTTGATGGTATTTCCTGAGGGAAACTTGAGGGGGACAACCAGTTTGACTTTTGAGGGTCTGGTTTAATCAGCCAAGTTCTAACACAGCACTTATTTATTTATTTTCTTCTTGAGAAAGTCCCATGGTGGTATATATATTACTAGGGGACATTTAGGTTCATAGGTTCATAGGTTTATACTAGGCTAACTGCTCTAGGGCATTTATAAGCCTAGCCCAAAGTTATGTGGCTTACGCCGCCCCTTATGTTAGAAATACTGTGCCCATTAGTTTGTTGTGCCTCTGTCCAGTAGTGACACAGAGATGATTCCCGGGGTAAACCTATGATCTCCCATCCACCGGTCAAGATTTCTCTTGAACAGAGCCAGCGAGGTGCTCTGCCTCACATGGACCGGGATTTTATTCCACAGCGTGGGGAGTCTCTAGGTGATAAATCTATCCCTCCAGCACATCCTATTTATATCTGTGCTAAGGTTTAAGTCTCTTGCTCTAGTGGTTTTGGTGGATTTGGATTTTTTGAGGTGGAGCATGTCCATTAATTCCGGGTTGGTCATGGCCTTGTATGTCAGGCACAGGTCACCTCTGAGCAGGCGGTATGCAACTGAATAGAGTTGGAGTTTCTTCAGTCTGGCAGCATATGACAGGTTTTGGAGTCCCTTTATCCTTTTGGTGAGGAACTTTTGGGGTCTCTCCAATTGCTGCAGGTGTCGGGTGAGATACATCCCAAATGGGGCATTGTACTTGATCATTGGTCTGATAAGTGAAGAGTACAGGGGAACAATGACCTCACTTGATCTGGATGTGAATCCCTTCATGATCAGGTGGGCAATGTAGAAGGTCTTTCGAACCACTTTAGCAACGTGAGCGTCAAACGAGAGGCCACTGTCAACCTGGGTCCCCAGGTCCCTGATAACCTCTTCTGTGCTTAGTGGGTTGCCACCTATATGGTAGCTTGGGGTTACCTTGTTTTTCCCGAAGGGTATGACTATACACTTTTGCGTTTAACTTCAGGCCATGGCTCTGGCACCAGCTATCAGTTTCCGTGAGACCCCTCTGAAGGATGTCTGTGTCCAATGTACTATCCACTATGGCATCCAGTTTGCAGTCATCCGCAAACTTTGTCAGCCATAGTCCTCCTATGTTTGCCTGTACTTCTGAGAAGTAGATGCCGAACAATAGGGGCCAAGGACTGAGCCCTGTGGGACTCCACTTGTAACCGGCTTGGAGTCTGACATGGCTCCAGCAACTCTAACCCTGTGGGTTCTGTCCTTTAGCCAGTTTGCAACCCATCTTGTGACATATGGGTTTACATTTAAGCTGGTAAGTTTCTCTATAATACCCGAGTGGGGTATTGTGTCGAAAGCTTTTGCAAGGTCAAGGTAGGCTGTATGGACTGCCTTTCCCTCATCAATGGCCTTGGTGACTGTTTCGAAGAAGTTGACCAAGTTCAAAAGGCAAGATCTGCCCTTGACAAAGCCAAACTGGGTTGGGTCCAAGGTCTGCAAGTCCCCTATGTCCTTGTTTATGAGTTCCATTATGATCCACTCCATAGCTTTGCAGACCAGGCTTGTTAAACTTATGGGGCGGTAATTACCAGGGTCCGTAGAGGCACTGCCTTTGTGGAGTGGGACCACAGTTGTCGTACGCCACTCCTTGGGCACATATCCTGTGGTGAGGCTAAGATTAAACAGCTGCCTTATGTGCGGGTTTAGTTCTTCATTGAGTTCATGTAGCACACAGCCGGGGACCCCATCCAGTCCCATTGATGCTGTGTTTTTAGCTTTAGAGAGAGCAGCTTTCACCTGCGCATTTGAGATGTCTGGGAGGCTACTCTCAGTTGGGATAGTTATCTCTCCTTTTGGGGGGGAGAGGGGGGTGAAGTTTGCGCTGAACCTATCTTCCAGTATTTTGGCAATGTCTGTGGGTTCAGTGATTTTTGTATCATTTTGGACTAATTCTGAGCATATCTGGGAGTTTCCACCCAGGTTTCTGACATAGCTGAAGAAGGCCTTATGATTGTCTTTTGAATCTATGGCAATTTTTCGCTCAGAGTTGGCTTTGGATGATTTTATGAGGGATCGTAGTTTCTTGCTAGTGCTGATCAAAGATGCCTTCCCTTTTTGGGATATTGCTCTATCATGTAATAGCTTTCTCCTCTTATTGTAAAGTTTGTTTATGGCTGGGGTCCACCAGACTGGACTTTTGCCCTGGGTGGAAAGAGTCTTGGTTTTATTTGGGATTGCCTGATCCATGCAGTCCTGAAGGTGTTCATAGAAGGCATTTGTAAGGGCTTCCGCAGCTTGGGTTGTGGTTTCCATTGGCTCGGGGGCCTTGAAGGATACCACACCTGTCTTGAGTAGTGTGAAGTTTGCTTTAGAGAAGTTCTTCACTGTGGTTTTTTTGTTTGGGGTGTTGGTGGGATGTGGATTTCTAGTGAGATTAGTTTATGATCTGATCTCACCAATGAGGATATACTTCCGGTGTGGAGCATTTTGTCCCCATGTTTGTGATGATGAGATCTAGTATATTTTCTCCTCTTGTGGGGATGGTGACTAGTTGTTCCATGGCATTTGAATTTATGAACTCCAGGAACCTTTGGGCTAGAAAGTTTGGGCTTGAGTAATGTTCCCAGTCTATATTCGGGTAGTTGAAGTCACCCAATATGATGGTGTTTGGTGATACATTTATACCCTCCAGTGTCTTCAGGAAGGCTGTGTGGGTTTCCTGAGTTTGAGAGGGTGGCCTGTAGCATGCTACAAATTGTAGAGCAGTTTTGCCTATGGTTAATTGCACCTGGATGGTTTCCGATGCTTTGTGCATAGCCACCAACCTGGAGGTGTGGGTATCCTTGATGAATATGGATACACCCCCTCCTTTTGTGGTGTGGTCCGGGTTTTGGGGCTGGGCATGATATGAGATGAAACCTGATAGTGCCGGGGTGCTCTCAGGAGCCTTGAACCAGGTTTCAGTCACAGCACAGACATCGATGTTCTCCATACTGAGAAGGGCCTCGAGTGCGTGCATTTTGAGATTTAGACTTCTGGCATTGAGCAGCATTACCCTTAGTTTCTTCACGTTTTTGTTTTCTAGGGTGGTAGGTTTAGAATTTGAGCCTTGCCTAAAAAAGGCACTATGGGGGTGGCAAGAGCCTTAGCCAATATCCGGAATCCCAGGGGTGACAGGTGCAAGCCGTCCCTTGCGAAGCAGCGTGGCTTGTCGAGCATGTCATCCCAGGCAGACAGGCACTGGATCCCCTTTGAATGACACCAGAAATTAAGCCAATTTAGCCAAGATACCACAGAATTCCCCCTACTCTTTGGAGGAGAGGAAGTGAAGCACTCTCTGGAGCTGCTAGGTGGTGCTGGGGGGTTGCTACTGCAGTACAAGGAATCCTACAATGGAGGATAGTGCAGCAGACCTGGAGAGAGGAGCAGGAGAAAACTTAATGAATAAAGGAGAAATACATGAATATGACTGTTAGAAAATGGAGAACTGCAGATACAAATACTCATACATTTGATGAACCAAGCAGAAACAAAGGTAGGAGAAGAGCTAGATGGAGTACATGGTGGACAGAGTATTACAGGGAGAAGAAACTGAGACATTGGAAGCACAAACAACTTCTGGTGAAGGGAAACACTGAAGGTAGCCAGTTTTCAGGGTTTACCTTTGCAACAAGTTTTTTTCTTACACAAAGAATAGGTTATACAGATGCAGCAATGCAAGGAAAAATGAGAAAAGAAACTGAAAGGGGATAGACAGTTGCAGGTTATGTATAGCCAAGCAAGGACCAACTTAAAGTAAAAATCAAAAGTGATGGCAGTTTAAACAGGTATCACATTATGAATAGTTTTAGTTTGCCACTGACTTTTAACATTAAAGACATAAAAGCATTATTTTATTTGGGTGATGAAAAATTTTGTAAAGTGACATTTGAAAGCTTTACAATTTATGACTGAGACTGACAAAAAGAAATGCAGTAGACCCACAAAAATACTATTTATTTCAGAGCTTGGGACTACAACCTAAAATAGAAAACAAAAGCAAAATTTAGGACTTCAGATATGGATGCATATGAGTTAAAACAGTTTTTTTCAATATGTAATAGAGTACATAATATTAAAAAAATATGTGATGAGACAAATGTATGTACTGAAAATTTAGAAGTGTGGATAACAATGCATGCTAAGAATAGGAAAATTCAACATATTTGAAATGCAATAATTGTGAATAGTATGAGAGTATTTGTTACGTAATGGGGTCAACCCAAATCATGTTATTTCTGAGGGGATGAAAATCATTTAGTGTAAGACTGTAACAAACTAAGGTGTTGCCAATGTGGGAAGAAGGGACATATGGAAAAAATGTAAGTGTTTTTTTTGTAAAAAATGTAAAGAATTTGGACACTGCTGGCTTAACTGTCCCATATTAGAAAATGAAAGAGTGGATAAAGTGAAAAGCTCTGAAGAAAGACAAATGGTAGAAAATATTATTACAGATGATGTTGAATGAGAACATGATAAAGAGGAGGGGGATACTGAAGAAAGGTTAACCAATGAAGAGGTACTTAGAAAATAAAATAATAGTTCAAAGTGAGGTTATTGATACACAGGAAGAGAACAGATTTGCATTTTTTGAAAACAAAGAGGAAGAAGTCTGACAAATTGGAACAGGAAAAGAACAAGAACATGGTAGTGAAAAATCAGCTGGTGGGAAACTTAGGAGAAGGAAGAGAAAAATAATATCTGGAAGAAAAGCACATACAAAACAGGAAAAGGAAATGTATGATACAAGAATTTTAATATTAAATCTGGATAGCATTAGAAATGATATAAAAGGTCGAGCAGTGGTGGAATGGTGTAAAAAAATAAAAATGGATGTTTTTTTTGCTTGCCAGATACGAGATGTAACAAAGAAGAAAAAATGGAAAAGAATACAGGCAATATTGAGGGGGTGGGGGCATATTGCTTGGCTGGTAGGATATAAGACTTGTTCTGGATTGGAATTTTTATAAAAATGAAGAAATAAGAATTTTTGATGTCACAATATTAGACCTTTTTTAATTTTTCCAAGTCTTTTGGGTTTGTAATACCATGATGGGAATGGACCCCATTTCTAAGTCAAAGTACAATTAAAGTTCATGAACTAGAAGGGTAGTGATATGTGATATAAGAATGAGACACAATGTATAAGATTAATAGTGATTTATGCATTTATTAATGTGATGGAGAAAACACAGTTATTTGAAGAAATATAAAAATGTGTTGGTAAGTATGTTAATAGTGATATTAAGAGATTTTAACCATAATTTGAGGGAAAATGGGAAAATAACACAATAAAAAGATGTTAAGGTATTTTTTTTAAATGTGGACATTTAAAAGTAGTAAAGAATAGAGAATGGACATATAAAAGGGGATTTTTTAAGACTGAAATTGATTATATAATTCATTCTAAACACATAAAAAATAACAGTGGGGGGAAAGGGTACAGATGGCAAAGTTTTCAGATCACAGAGCAATATGGGTTAGAATAGGGGAAGAAAGTAAAATAATAATGGAGGGAAAAGGGATACAGACCTTAACTGCACACTTTAAAAAAGGGGAAGAAATGATAAGAGAGGAAAAAATATGGAGAGATCATGTGATGATGAGACCATTATGTATTTATTTATTTACTAACATTTGATTACTGATAAGTATAATTGGGTAGGCACTTATTTTAAACAGAGACCAGGGAAGAAATACTCCTAAATATTAAAGAAAAGCATTTTAAGAACAATAGTATTACAATCTTCAAGAACAATAAAAAACATCTACATTTTAAATAATTAAATCAACTTAGAAATAATGTGAAAACATTGGTTAAGAACAGATATGACTTATATGACAATAATTTTACATTTAGAGAAATTTTCACCAGTTTATAGAGAAATTAAAGGTACATTACTATAATAAAACTGAAATTGCAATATGAAGTGAAAGAAAAAAACAGAGTTATACATATTTAGAAAGAGAGTCAGGGGAGAGAAATTGACTGAAGCAAGGATTTGAGTGAAGTAGGAAGTGTAAGGTATAAATAGGTACTTGCTCATATGTAAAGATATAGTTTATCCTGGGGTTGAGCAAGGACAGAACCCGATTTTGGTTAGATGATTTCATAATGGTTTTAAAGGACTGGAGGGAGGGTAGTGATGGATGCAGTTAAGGAGTTCCAGGCCTTAGGAGCATGATATGAGAACAGACTATTCCCAGCATATTTGACAGTTTTGTAAACAGAGAGGCATCTTTGGTCATTGGATCATAATGACTGATTGGGAACAAGTTGTATAAATTGTTTTTTAGTGCTGGAAAAGTAGAGGGATGCTGGATTATTTTATGAGTGGCATGAAGCTGTGTGCATGTTAATTGATGGGGTAGGTCTAACCAATTTTGGCTTTTAACTGTTACATAGTGGTAGGTTCTGAAAGGAGCATTTGCTGCAAATTTGGAAACTTTATTATAGCATTCTTTAAGTTTTAATTTGTGTGATGCCTGGTGGTTAATAAAGATTATCATCAACTATCGACCCTAACAGTTTGCTATGAGAAGTGACTTCAATGGTTATATTATTAAGAGTGAGGATTCTAAATTTTGTTTTTTCATGAGAGAGAGATTTGAGGAAAACGTAGTTATTTGGTGGGGGTGAGCATACATTGTAAGTTAAAAAGCCATGTTTCAGTGGTTGTTAAAGCTTTCTAAATAATTTTTGGAAGTGTGAAAATGAGTGTGGTGTCATCTGCGTACTGTATTAGGGATGCCTGTTGCGTGGATGTGTGGAGGGTATTAGTGAGAATTTTAAACAGGACGAGAGCAAGGATAGAGCCTTGTGGAACACTGGAGATGACTGGGAGACTAGGAAAGAGGGTGAAGTGCCATTTTACTGACTGATACCTAATGGAGAGGTAGCTTTTGAACCACAGAAGGATGGGCTGAGATAGACCCAGTGAGGACATTTGAAGTAGATGTTAGTGGTGACAAGCCATGTCAAAGGCACCCAAATTAAAAAAAAGAAATAAGATGAAATTTAAAGAAATTTTATGGAATTATGAAAAAAAAATAGAAAAAGGAATTGACAAAATAAGGAAGTAGAAAAACAGATGTTTGGAAAGAATAGAGAAATGGTAAAAATAATATTACATAGGCAAAGATTTTTTTTTCTGACAGGAAAAAAAATTAGCAGGTTTCCCCTTACTTAGGAAAAGAAGTAAAAATGAGAGAAGGAAGGATGGATGAATGCTATCATAGCGTCTATATCATATGAGTGAATAGGAAAAAACATGAACACTCACAATCTTAAAGTACCGGACATCAAAGTGCTTTTTTCTGAGATTGCGGTACAGTAAAGAATGGAATGTTTGCCCTTTCCTCACTGTAGTGAAATCTCAGAGTTGGAATATATATTTAGCGGGGGAAGTTCGAGGTCCGGTACTTTAGAGATTGTGAGCATTTACATTTTTTCCTCTTCACTCATATGATATAGACCCGCTATCATAGATGGCAAATGAAATATAAAATACAAGCAAGAAAATATTATGAAGGTAGCAGGCAGTTTTGTAGAGAAATGTATGAAAAAAGAAAAAATTAACTGGCAAGAAAAATGGAAACTGAAAAAATATATAAAAAAGAAATGATTCTTTTATAAATTGATATGAAAATATAAGAAATACAAAATGTGATAAAATAAGATAAGAATGAATCAGCTTCAGGATTAGATTGTGTGAATATTATAACAAAACTAATATTGAAAATAAAGGAGATTTTTTTTAATAGTAAATGAATGAATGGGAAAAAGAAAGGTATAATGGAAGAAGATATATGTTGTAGAGTGATGACATTTATATTGAAAAAGAATGAAAGAAAAGCTAAAACAAGTGAAGAGAATAACACAGAGGAATACTGACTTTGAAATATTTATCAAAATACTATAAAATACTATAAAAAGGGATGTAGAAGGTATTGCATGAAGTAGTAGAAGAAGGGATTTATGATATAAAACAAGAGGTGAACAAAATGTTAATCATAGTGAAAGAACTAGCAGAGATTGATTCTGAAAGAAAATGTAGTAAGACTGATAAGATGTGATCTAGCTAAAGCATTTGATAAAGTGACCGATGAAGAAACAAAGCAGATTTTTAGAGGAATATGACAAAGGAAGAAAAAAATTAATGTAAAAATGAAATGCACATCATGATAAATGGATAGATATGAACAAATAAGCATTAAAGAGGAGTAAAACAGGGATGCCCAATGTAAATGGGCTTATTTGTATTAGTAATGAATGCAGTAGTACAGCCATGTATGTATGCATGTATGGAACGATGGACACAAGATGTGAGTTTGAAGGAAATGTAACATTACCAAAATATATGGCATATGCAGATGATGTAGTAATACAAAAAAGTGAGTTTTTAATAAGGACTGAAAAGTTGTTAAAAAACTAGCATGAAGTTAAATGAAATGAAGTATAAAGGATTTGGTCAGATAAAAAAATAAATAAATGGAATGTAATCACAAGAAAGGAAGTAAAAATCTTGGGAGTGACATTTGGTGAGTAATAAAGTACAAGAAGTCAATGGGGAGAGATACTGGCACAAATAAAAAATTGTTAGCTCAGTGGAAAAGTTTTTCTTATCATTTCAGAAAAAAAATAGGCATATGCCACATACTTTTATATTACGAAAAAAAACAGCATATCTAAGAGGAATACATATGTTTCCCACTCAAATGGAAAAAGATTTATTGTAGATTGTTAGCTTCATTTGGTGCTCAAGGTTGTCCCCAGTGAGAACAGGGATAATTAATAATAAAACATAAAATGGTTTGAATTAAAAAATCATGTGGTGTGCTTACCATATATACATTTATTTTGGGTAATGAGAAGGGTGAACGGAAGACAAAAAGAAATGATGTGCAATATGTGATATACAAAATATAAAAATGTATGGAAAGGAAAAACAGGGTAAAAAAGATAAAGACAGAATAGAAGAAAAAGAATATGAGAAAAAATGAAATGCTGAATGTTAAAAGTAAATGAAGTTGATAGGAAGAGAATGGTATAATACAATTTTAGAAAAAAATATTGTACCCATGGAAGGAATTAAAAGAAGATGAAAACAAGGCAATAAAAGACAAAAGAAAAAAGGTTTGAAAATTTTTATGAAGCAAGAAACTTCTTGTGGAGAATTTTATTACAATAAAAAAAATGTGTTGACTATACTGAAGAATCAACAACATTTTGGATGAAAAAAGAATAAAGAATTCTGCAAAAAGATTAAAACTGAATTTAGATGAGAAGGGTTTAAATGTATAAACATGAATATATTATATAGGAAGCATGATAAAGTGAAGAAATGTGATATTGACACATGGAATAAAGTATTGTTTATGGCAATATGAGTGGTGTGGGAAAAAGATGTGAGTTTGTTACATAACAAGAAAATCAAAGATGATGATGATATAGTATTAGCTGAAATAAGATAATGGCTATGAAAGTAATGGAGGGGGATAGACAGTAAATTTAAAAGGAATGAAACTGTTTAGTTAAGCTATTTTGTGTTGATAAAATTATTTACAAGTTATCAGCACAAAAGGACAAATTAAGTATGAATACAAAAGATGAGTATGTAAATAATTTATTTAAATGCTTTATATAATATAAAATGAATATAAATCTTAATAAAGCACCTATTCATGTTGGAAGATACTGTGGAATCTTTTACATTCAGCTACCACTAAGTAAGCCAGATAGGACTCAGTTTAACAATGACACATTAAGGAGTCTCACATCTTCCTTACACTACACAACAGTGTCAGCAATTGATCTGTTTTGTGTTGGAATAGAGCCAACAACCTTCTGCATCAAAGGCAATTGTGCTACCTGTCATGCCAAAAATGCAGCTTGCAGGCATGTTCTGGAGTATAGGATAACATCACAATGTTAGCATTTTAATTATAAAAAGATGACAACATTCATGCCTCTGTGAGGCAGTAGTGGAGTCAGCTCTCTAAATCCACTTGCACCATTGCCTCCACTTACCATCTGCCCCCATGCCTCACTTATTTGCCCCCACAATTCAGACCACTAGTGCCACAGCTGTACAGACTGTTTGGTAATACTGTATACATCAAGATGCTGTCAAAGGACATCCTGAACTTTAATTCTGTCCTCCGATGCTCTGTTCATTTAACTTGTTTACTTATTCATAGCATTCAGCTGTTTTATGGTGCCTTCATAACTGAAGTGTGCTAAAGTCTGTAAAGCACCCACTGCATGTATGATGTCCCTACTTTGTAGCCTTTTTCCTATACTTCATGGCATGCATACAGTAGACTAAGCATTTGTAAAGTATTAATCAGTGAAACATAAAATAATAGACTAGAATAACTGGCATGCACCAAATACTCAACATGCTCACATCAATTAAACCAGCACAATGTATTTTTCTTTTATTATGGTTAGTGTGAAAGTGAGACATTAGCATCTAACATGCTTCGCAAAGAAAATATGATCTTGTAACATGTAGAACCAGAGCAGACAGCTGAACAGTCACTGCTGTATAAAAAGGGTGAACTTGATTCAATTCCTGGGGACCTCAGACTGCTAAAATAATTTTTGTTTTGAAAGAAAGCTAATTAATTTAGAAGAAACCCATAATGTTACCAAAAATACAGGCAAATTATTGAAGAAGCAAATTAGTTCACTTGCAAATCAAACTGGCAGTTAAGCTAATTCTCACTAGAGAAATACTAGAATCAATACTACGGTTAGCTTGTGAAATATCAGTTTGGTGCTATTGCAAAACATCATGCCACCTTTAAAAGATGAATTTAATAGTGCAGTTTCCCAATTCCATGTATTCTTTTTCTATTAAAAACAGCCACATTCTTCATTTTGCAACTTAATAACACACCACTCCATTTATATTATGTTCAAAATAACAAGAGATGTATGGTCATGCATCATTTCTTAATTGATTTCCCACTTACAGCAGCCTGTCATGGTTGCCAAGGCAGCAGTTTTCAAACACAAGAAACCATTGTATTCAATTCTATTAATGGAATGATATGGTCCTAAAATTAAAATTATAGTCAGGAGAAGAAATAAGGAAATACGGATGACAAAAAAAAAAAAAAAGAAAATGTTAAATACGTAAGCTTATATCATATTGCAGTAAAGGACTGTAATTGGATGTGGGACAGAACACTGGTACTATTAAGACATCCTACTGGGGAATGTTGTCACACAAATTACATTTTCAGAAAGGTGCTCCTCTGTAATGGTGCATACATGTATGATTTGTACCATGTAAAATCTTTCTCCAAATACTTTCTGAAATCTCTACCACTACCCAGAAATTTCCCTACCATACATTATATAATAATCCCAAAGCATTTTTTCATTGATTTGTTAACACTAGATGTGTATTCTGGAGTTGAATACCAAGGAGAAAATCCCCCTTGATACACCTAAACTCCAGCTCTTTCAGCTGTGCAATATACATTGTCAGTGAATGTAAGCATGCCCTTTAATTGAAACTCCTGCCTGCCCCCATACTCCAGTAAAGCTTGCAATTCGGCAAGAGATCTTCACTTACCTATAATACTATTAGAACACCTAAGACATAATAAATGTTTTTAGATAGCAGTTCAGTCCATAATTGTAACCCTTTCTTTGCCTCATAGTCCTCTGAACAGATGCACATTATTTTATCCCTAACCGCTGCTGCTGCTGCTTGAACCTTCTTTCTGTATCTCCAGCATGCCAGACTTTGAATGAAGGCAAAGCTAACATCCTTCAGTTCAACTGTGTTGCAACATAAATGGTATTTCCAAAAAGAAACAAACTGATTTCCTTTTGGCTGTAGCTATCAAATATTGCAATACCACAACTATCATAATGTACTAATATAAACTAGAGAGGACCCGACCCTCATCTGGAAACAGGCATGAACAATTCAGCTTTGCTTATTCTGGGGTTACTTCATCCCACAAAACATGTCCTATTAAATCTTACAGTTTTTGCACAAATACAGAACAGTACATGTGCCACGTATCTTAAATATAACTTTTTAAAGCAGCTGTATTCTAATTTCCTGTAACCTGCTAAGAAATGGTAAAGATAATGTCTTTCATACTGCATTTCTTTTACATATGGTTTAATGTTTGCTTCAGTAACCTTTGTTGTAGTCAATAACTTGCACCTAGGCAGCTGCCCTTCACCTCACACATGGCCTGTACCTGAGAGAGCTTCATAAGGCAGAAATAAGTCAACCCAAGTCCTTAATACAAGCAAAATAATAAAGTAAACAGAGCAATAAAATCCTCAGAATGCCTACAGTAAGACATACCTGGTGTTCTGCAAACCATACAGAGAGAAAGATACTGACACCTGTCCACCAAGGAAGGTCCATCAGTCAGTACAACAGATATAAAAAACTGCAAGGAATACCAGCTGCAGGCTGGGGCAATGTGCTGATAAATCACACATAAATTTGACCAACTTGAATAGTTAACCATGATAAGTATGATCCCCCAAAGGAGGAAGAAATTGGGCAGTTACTACGTCAGGGGTAAAAATAATGCTGAAGCAGTAAGGGAGATGATGTTTAATGTAAGTTTTTAAACTAAGTTGTGTAATATGTAACAAATATCACACAAAAATTCCCAGCAGTTGAAATACTGAATCATTTCAGCATGCTCACTTGTAAATAGGCCACAAGAAAGTAGAGAATCTTGATTATTCAGTTTAGGAAAGAAGAAAGCTTTGAAAAAGTTAGCTATTGAGGATCAACACCACCTCTTGAAACTTCATTTGTCTGCTATGCAAGATAGTGCTCTTCCCTGGAATCATGACATCACAGTGCATTCCCATATTATTAACCAATAAAAATAGAAAGACAGGATCTAATAAGAGCACAGAAAAACAGCACATGTGATGCATGCTATATCGGTCAATCAACTTGGTACTTAAATACATTGTTTTGTGCCATATACAGAGACACAAAATTACATACAAGAAAGGCTATCCAATCCAATATACTTAACTTCCTTTAAATATAGTAAATGTTGGCATAAGAAGGAAATTCTATTTATTTGTGACAGCGTCCTATGGCAAAAAGAGAAACAGTTTCAGTTTGGTAAGATAGAGAAGAAATTAGCTTAACTGAATCCATTTTGTTTATCAGTCTCAGAGTTACAAAGCAAAAAAGCAATGAGTGCATTATAGTTAACCAGACTGTGAAATTGCTAAATTATTTTAACTTTACAATTACCCAAACTCCCCAATTTAAAAAAAAAAAAACAACAAACCTTCATACATGTATGCTAATTAATAAAAATACATACATTAAGCATTCATTCAACCTTGTAATATATATAATTATATATTCTTTTGATATACTACTACATTGTTAAAGTTCAAATTACTCTATTAAACTTTTGCTGCTTTCAAAGTCAAAGCACTCCTCAAGGAATTGTTATTATTTATTCCTGGTGAACAAGTGGCATTCAATAGTATTTAATTCTCTGTATTCTCAATAAAGATACTAGTCTCCAGCATTTGCATTTTTGCCATTTTTTAAATACAGAAAATATAACCTTTTTTAAATTCACAATTCCATGCAAGTTTACTAATAGCATTCATAAAATTATTCTTTATGGCATAGTTATGCTGTTAAATCATATTCTTTAATGCGTGTTATGTCTTGTCCGTGTAAAATGATGCATGTGGCTGACAGGTGGCCATATAAACCACCAGAATATGATGGAACAGTAGAGAATACATTTATATGGCTTGGTGGGTAATGGAGGATGGTGGTATACAAGTATTGTGGAACTCTATTATTTCTTTAAAAGAATTAAACAAGTAACAGAGGGAATTAGAAAAAATAGTATTAGGTATGAGTGAACATCAGAATAGTTTGACTTTATGTGGTGGCTACCTTTATTGAAACTACCATCTAACGAAAACATGAGGTATAAAACTTTCTGTCCCATAGGCATGGATGTAATACAGTGGATGATGACCTGCATATTTTTTTAAAATGTACTAGATGCCAACATTTTTAGGTGATGCTATACAAGGAGGAACTAAAATGTATGAATGGAGGTTATAGGATTTGAGGACAATGGGTTAACAGTGGATACTTTATATAGCAGAGAAAATGCATAAAGTAATTTTCTTTGCTATTTACTACTTATGGCAATCAAGAGGCCAATAAGTATTACATAATAAGATGTGTTGTAGATTAAATTTTTGGTTATGGACAAAGGGATGGGGTGGTGAATTGCTTGTTACTGTTATTTTTTTCCGTCATGATTATTTTAAATTTTAAAGGTTTTTCTTAATAAATGGATGTTATTTATTTTTTTATGATTTTGTAATAAATAACTCCTACTCTTTTTGATAAGTGCTGTGGGATCTCTTATATCCACCTGAGCTACCACCAACTCAGGCAGATAGCACCTTGTTTAATATCTCATCCAAGGGATGACACACTAAGGAGTATGTTACCCCCTATAGCTGCAATTACATTAAAAATTAATGCAATCACACAAAATGGGAACATAACTCACAGCTTTCTGATCTTCTAGCAGCAAAGGCACTTATGCTAACACTTGAGCTAATAACATAAACATTCTTTAAAATAACATTGATGATTTTAAATTCAGATTGTAAAGTTCTTTCTCAAGCAAATTTGTTGCTTGCAAAAATACCTGAATCAGGATAAAACATATAAAACATTTTATAAGATGTTTTCTCCTTTTGTTTGCTTGATCATGTAAACTACAATATATTACGATTAGTATAAAATCCATGTTATTAAGTTTTAAAATAAATTGAAGATTCCACATAAAATTTTACATGAGTACACCAAATACATTAAAGAAAGTTTTGCACAATTCCGCTTGTAAGTAAAAAAAAAAACTTTAGTCTTATCATGGGAAACATCTGCTCCAAACAAAACTACCCTTTAACCCACCTAAAGCTATCAAGCTGTTTTACTATAGAACCTGTAATCCTGCATTGAGAAAATTCAATCAGATAGTTCACAATTATTTAAATTGTCATACTCTTCTAGTCTTAATGTTAATCTTGTATTAAAATATAAGAAGCAGAAGGGGATAAAAAGTAACATATGGCAGGTAGCAGAATAGAAAAATAACAAAATGAAAGTTGATATTAAATGGCTTAAGTGGGTATTCACACTCTGTTTTATATATTATTCATTTAGTCCCAAATATCACATGTACTTCTTTAGCACATATTTCATATACCTTCCCCTTCATAGTGTAATGTTAATGTAAAGTTATAGAATATTTCAGTGATAAAACAATGTTTAGTGTATGCTTTAAATATGGATTTTTGTCTTCTTGTTTATATCTTCCTTCCTCCTCCCTTCCACATTCCATCTCTCATCTTACTGCTAATTCCTATTTCAGAAAAAAAACATTTCTAATTCTCTGTTTTTTTTTTTTTTTTACAGTAATGTTTCCTTCTTTGCATGTCAGAGGGAGGAGTCTGCTTCTTTTTAAGTTATTTTCTTATAAACCTGTACATTATCTGGTTATTCATTGAATAATAATCATGATGCGACCACAAAGGTGAGAAAGAACGCAACATAAATATTCAGTATAAAAAAGACAGAAAAACAGTATATTCTTCTGAGGTGGGATGAAAGCACAGAATTCAAACAAACTCATGAAGATACCACCACATCACAAAGATACATAAGACTGGATCACAGTTAAAGAGACAGAAACAGTAATAACTGATCCACCATGCTGTAGCCCTAGAAAACCTGAAATGATACAGGAGAAAGTCATATAACCAATGAGAAGATAATATATATATATATAGTGCATTCCATTATTCCATTCAGGGATCTTCCATTCAGCCCCCACTCGCTCTATTAGAATTAGAACTAAATCTGCCCCTTGGCTCTCAAAAGAAACTAAGCAAAAAATCCATTTCAGAAATAAAATCTGGAACAAATCTCGCTTAACCAAAAACACAACAGATTACCAACACTACAAACAACTGAGAAATGAGACCAAAAAAGCAATAATGACTGATAAAAAAAACTATTACCTGAAATCTCAGCAAACTTGCCAAAATAACCCACAAAAGTTCTGGGCAAACATAAATCAGTTACTACAGCCAAGTAAACCTATCACACCCAACCCACAAGGCTCTGACATAAACAATCCCAACCAAATTGCTAATGACGTTAATTCCTTTTTCACCGAAATAATTCAAACTCTAGCCAGTCAACTCTCTAGTAAAAACACAACTATATCTAACTGCAACTTAAACCCACCTCCCCCATTTCTGTTCCAACCTGTCCCAACAACTTACATTCTCATCCTTATCAAAAAACTCAAACCATGTACTCCCTCTGCTGACCTACTACCCGCAGAATACTTGTAATTAGCAGCCAAATCCATATCCTACCCAATTTCCATACTGATCAACAGAACCATCACTGAGGGATATGTCCCTAAACTTTGGAAATTCTCCCATATTATCCCACTTCATAAGGGTGGAAATTCTACTGAAATCTCAAACTACCACCCTATAGCCCTACTCTCTTCCTTATCTAAGATTATGGAAAGATGTATACACAAGCAACTGCTTGACCATCTTCTCCAAAATAATTTACTCTCTAATACCCAACATGGTTTTAGACCTTCCCACAGTACCACCACTGCCCTCCTCTCCTTTACAGATACAATCAACAAAAATCATAACCATAACACCCTTTCCTCTGCACTTTTCTTAGACCTGTCCAAGGCGTTTGACATGGACAACCACCAAATATTCATACACATTCTTCAATCTTTGTCACTTGAAATCCAACCTATTAACTGGTTCAGATCCTACTTAAATAACAGACATCAAGCAGTACTCTGGAACTCCACTCTATCTTCCCAGCTATCTGTTAACATTGGTGTCCCCCAAGGGTCCATACTGGGTCCCCTCCTGTTTTCGTTATTTATCAATGACCTTCACCAAGTAGTTCCCCAAGCTACATGCATACAATACGCAGACAACTCTACACTCATTTGCTCAGCCACATCTGTATCAGATCTTCACTCCCTTACACAACACATATTTAATTCTGTAGAAGAATGGTTTTCACAATGCTGTCTCCTACTTAACCCCAAAAAAACTAAACTACTTCTCTTTACTCCTTCCAGTAAATCACCCCATATAGACTTTACAATAACATCTAAAAATGGCACACCTATATCACAAGATCCTACTACCAAACTGCTAGGCATTACCATTGACAACAACCTTAACTTCGATACCCATATATGCAATACTTTGAAAACTATTAATAAAAAATAGGCTCTCTTTACAGAATCAAACCTTTCCTCACGCCAGAATCTAGAATAACTATTCCCCACTCCCACCTTATCTGTCCCCTTCTCTATGCCTCACCCATATTTACTAACTTGTCAAAAAAGAATCTTTTGAAATTAGAAAACTCCTACCACAACACAGCCAGATTTGCTACAGGTAACCCTTTCAGAACCCACCACTGTACTAATCTAAAGCAACTAGGCTGGCTTGAATTTCAGCAGCAACTAAAAATTAATCAACTAGCCATAGCCCATCAAATTCTTTATCAACCTGACAAAACACCTATACTATCTACTCTTACTTACCCCTACCATAACCTAAAGTCCCTTAGATCCACGCACAAACTTTTTGCAAATATTGACAAAGCAAACAACAAGGCTGGAGATTCCCTTTTTTCTAACACTGTTGGAAAACACTGGAACCTGCTTCCCTCTGAGCTTTCTACTATTCCCTCAAAATCTCTCTTTAAAAAGAGACTTAAGCTCTACCTCAAATCACAATGTCTGTGCCCCTGTACTAATTCTGATTAACTCTAGCTCTTGACACCTGACTAAAAGCTATACCTTAAAACCCAAAATCTACTTCTTATTTACATCCACTGACCTATTTCTCCTTCCTCCTATCTTCATATATTATGTTCCTCTTAATTTCCTTTATCCTCTGTTACTGTACATTATACTAGTATTCTCTCAGAATGTCACCTGTAACAATATTTTTGTTACAATATTTTTACCATTTATGTTATAATTACTGCATTTTTAAACTTTATAACTATGTCTCCAGTTATAATGCTTTCTTTTACTCTGTTATTTTCATGTATTTCTTTAATGTAAATTCATTTTAAACTTTGGAGATTATCTCCCCGGGCCTCTACTGAAAATGGACATATATCCAGCTTGACTAGCCCGGTCAACAAATGTAAAATAAATAAAATAAAATAAAATAAAATCTTCAACAGAAAGTCTCATAGTCACTCAATGTCCGCTAGACCAACTCTAATGCAGTTCAAATAAATCTGTCACAGACACATTCCATAAAACTCCTACAAAATCCTTTTAGAACTAATAATTCTGGAGTATGCATATATACATGAAGAACAATAGTGTGATCATTTGTTCTTGAGGCATTCATTACAAATGACACTTCTGACAAAAGTAGACATGGCATTTTAATAAAATTAACTTTATTAAAAATACCCACAAAAAATGTATAAAACAAGTGTCATTGCAAGGACTGTATCTTCTGTACTTCCAAAATAATACCCCAACATTTGATGTTTTTGAAAAAAGAGGCACATACTGATAAAATGGCTTTTAATAAAAGTCCCTTTTCATGAAATAACCACAAACCTCATCATTTAATAATATCATAGAATATATAGGATCATAGGACGTTACTAGGCTATTCGCCCTGGGGCCCTTATAAGCCTAGCCAAGAGTTTAGCCCATGTTTACACAAGTTAGCACTCGATGCCCCTGTCCAGTAGGGATATGGGTGGAATGACAGGGGTGTATTTTCTGTTTCCCATCCAGTTATCCAGGTTGCACTTAAAAAGGGGTAAAAAGGTACTCTGCTTGACATGGAGAGGGAGTCTATTCCACAGCCATTCCAAGCCGAGTATCTCTGTACCTCTTTTTCAGCAGTGTCCTCTTTTATTCAGCTCTCATTTATCCAGTCATTGGGAATAATGTGTCATTTGGCATGTAACTGTCCAGACATATGCATCAACTGGAACACCCACAGAGACATCTTACTAAAAGGATAAAAGGCCGAAAGAATATATCCTTCATGGACTGAATCAAAGCCCTGTCACAGTACTCAGTATCCTACAGACTGTTAAGAGCTGACCTGTGTCTGGCATAAAAGCCATCATCTGACCCAATACTGATGGATTTACTGTACATCACCAAGTCAAATGGCATGAGAAGTACTGGGTCAATGGATATAAATATCTTCTGTAACATCAACAGAATCATTTGGAAGGATAGATGTATATTGCACTGCTCTGGAACAGACTCCTCATCCACATAAATCAAAGTTTATTCTGTCCATATTCAAGTACATCTTGGATATATGGATGGCAAATATAAAATTTAGAGCTCAAATGAACTCCACAGTTTTCCAAATGTGACAGCCAACAACCTCACTTCATTATATCTAGTTTGTACAACTATTTGATTCAATCTCTGTTAATTACCTCTTTGTTTTTAGAAGTTATTCATACCACAGGCAGTTTCTGTGCACATTGTGAAATAAAGGAGTCAGTAGCAGAAGTAGATTTAACCACCTGAAAATACATGCTTGTAAAAAATCTATTCCCAGAAGCAGCAAGCTCTGTACCTACTGATAGATTCGGTGTATGACTACCTTCCAAAAACGATGAAGCAATTAACAGAGAACAAATCCAACACATGTACAAATTAGATAAAAGGAAGTAATGTAATTTCCAAGTTTAGTCTGTTGTTTAATGGATGAAAGCTCTTGGCTTTTGAACATTTTCTAATAAAAAACATTCAACTCAAGGGGGGGGGGTTTGCTGGCTATCACTTTAGGAAAATTGCCATGCTGTGCAGTCCTTTTGGGTTCTTACTTTTGCTTCTGTACTTTTTTCCATCATTTGTTGGTTATAAACAGAAAATTTACCCCATAACTGTTCCCTGTACTACTACTGCACAGAGGCAGCTCCTAAATTCTTTAACCCTTGCACAAGTTCCCTCAAATTAGCTATGACATGTTCCCAGCTATTTCATTATGGGTAATATATATTTATCAATCATAGGATGGGTAATAATCTCTAACCACATAGGATGGGTTAATTTGAGCACAAAAAGGGAAACTGTCTGGGCTTTAAATGGCTCACAAGGTTATCTAGCCTAGTAAATAGCTTGCAAGGGCATCTGGGCATCTAGCCTAGTACTTATCTATGAACCTATGAATCTAAGATCAATAAAGAAGACTTTCGTTTTCAACAAAAGGAAGAGCAATGATAACGCTGAAGCAGAGACAAAGAGATATGAAACTTGTAAAGTTGCGATAAGAGTTTCTGCTAAAGAGGAAATGCTTAATAAAATAAACAAGATTGATATTCAAAGAGCTGCAGAAAAGATTTACTGGAACAGCTTGTGAAGTGCATCTTGGAGATTCAGAAACAAAGCTATGATCAGGAAACATTTGGTTTTCAAGAACTGAAGAGGCTCTCTTAAAGTGTCGTACAAGGATGCCTATTATATTACAGCAGCACAAAGCAGACAAAGATGGTGCTTAATCAAATATGTGAACTGTGTAAAGTAACATTGACAAATGACAATGCACATTTATATGAGCAGATTTAGAGATTAGGTACTTTTAACAAAGTAAAGAATACTCAAGATATCCAGTCATATACATTGTTACATTCATATGCACTCACGCAATGATGGCAGGGTTAGACAATGCATTTGAGATGCTATATAGATACATTGCAATTGATAAAGGCACCCCTTTCAGTGGATCACAGTTTAGACAGTTGTGAGAAATTCAGGGTTATTATTCACTGAAGGCTGATGTGGGCAGATTAGAAAGGAAACTCTTAAGTCTAATGAAGTCTGTAGTGAGTGGAATAAAGTACTTCTCTTTTATTTGAATAAACTTTACTCCTGACATTTGAGCAGATTTTTTTACTTTATTTTTTTTTTTCTTTTTGTTATATCAGCCATTCACTTTGTCATTTTTTATCTTGCTAAAATTGCCAGAATGCATAACTTTACCTCCAATTTTCAGTTTTTAAGTTTTTTTTCTGTGAAGGGATACTTCCAAATCTCCTTAGAGCTGACTGATTTTTTGTGTCCACTCAAAATTTCTAAGTAAATCACATTCCTAACACAATGCCTCCTGAATGGTGTCTTTGTCTCCTATGGAAGACCAGCTCCAAAATCTAATTTTGATGCCAGTTTGAGAGTTTGTTAAAAAAGATAAATTTTATGCAACATACTTTGAAAACTATCTCCACATTTCTGGGTATGATTACATCAATTCTTCCAAAACTTAACCTAATACAAACTTTACACGTTAAAGAAAGGAAAGAAAAGAATAGATATGTGATTTTTATGAAGATGTAATTCAGAATAGATAGTTAAAAGGTACTCTTAATATTGAGACTGTGTAGTAGAGGTTAAACAATCTAACTTCATTCTGCCTGGTTAATGTCTCTCCACATGCTTAATCCTTATTTTTTATTTATTATTAGACTGTGTATTGTAAAATCAAGACTGCATAAAGCTGTGTACTAGTAAGCATAGAAACAGGCAAAATATCTGCCTCAGAGCTGAACACAATGAGAGAACAAACACAACGGTCCACTGACATCTGTAACTCGTGAGTGCACTGCTCAGTGTTATGTTGTTCACTGTTTCACATGTTTGGGAATAAATATAGATACTGTTCCCAATTCTAAAACAAGCAGTACCTTTATACATGGACAAGATGGTAAGCTGCAGTGCCTTGAAGGGTAATGTTAAGTAAGAGAAGTGCAATTCCTGTTTGAATGAAACACTAAAGCTGCCTCCAGCAAAAACAAAGAAAAAATGCACATCATTTTATATGTTTTACTTGTTGTTTGACTCCCTTTGGGTACATCCCTGCTAAACCACTGACGTGCTAAATATCAGCAGTAATCTCCCTGGGCAGCTTGCTTGAGCAGACCAGGAATGAAATGCTTCATAACTTTATATTAAAAGCTACATCACTGAAATGCTTGACAAAGCTTTAACTTTTACATTTTTCTGTTTTTCCCTAGTCTTTTCACAATTAACTTTAAGTGAGCGAACTGTTAAATGCCGCAGGGTATAGAGTGTGGTAGCTTACACCTTATGGAAACAACATGGCTGATATTTTCCCCTCATTAATGAACATAAATCTAGTAATAATGTATGCATACCTTTCCTGCTATCTACCTGTGAATATCACTATAAACTGTAACTATGTAAGTTATGGAAAGCGGATGTGGAATGACAAGTATTGGCATACATTTCACTAAACAGATGCTACCCTGAAAATATGATTCTGTACGTCTCCCTAAAAGCACTGCTTGCTGAGAATTATGAATATTACCAAATTCCATTTCCACTGTAGAAAAGAATTAAGAGATTTTAATGGGGAGGGGGATCCGACGTTCCCTTTATAAAAACATTTTCTGATCATTAATTCTGCATTTTGATTAGTCACATTAGATTATGCATTATAGATTAGTGGTATACATTAATTGTAATGGCATTTAATCAGGTGCACAAATGAGTTTCAATTCATGTAAATAAAGAAATTACAGGATCTAAACTCTTGCTTTTGAGACACGCGGTATCATTTAAAACAGCCCACTAATTCCACTGACTTCATATGCAGCAAAAAATCTCTTATTATGGCCTCTTCATCTTGCAGAACATAACATGGTAAGCCTTTACACCAAATCTGTGTTTCCTGGTACTACTTTAATGGCATGTGAGAGGCAGTTAAAAAAGGCTCATACTATCTCAAAATTCCTGCAGTGCAATTACTTTATTTATTTATTCAGTCATTCATGCATAATGGTTTTAAAGGTGAACAAAAGCTTTGGTCTGTTTAAGTGACTTGCTCACAACTTGAAATGAAGCTCCTGGAAATCAAATATCAGTTGTCTGTATGTTTTAATGCGGTTTTTATGTAGTTCCCTTGTATATATGGGGTTTCCTCATGTAAATCAGTATTCCTCCATTTCCCAAAACACACTGTTTTGCTGCTGTAAAATGCAAAAATATGCTGTATTAACCTTTGCCTTTATGTCAAAGGCATTGACTAATAAGGGGGGCTCAAGATGC